>NC_025700.1:10632971-10657536 GCF_000633955.1 Camelina sativa
ACCTGATGCTCAGCCTTCACTAGCTAACACACATCGCACCTCGCAACCCAACTAGCCACGTCCTTCTTCATCCCAACCCAGTGATAGTACCTCTTGAGATCTCGGTACATCTTAGTCGCTCCTGGATGAATAGAGAACATGCTATCATGAGCCTCTCTCAGAATCTCCTACCTCAACTCCTCATTCTTGGGCACACAGATCCGCCCATGCACCAGAATAGTACCATTAGCCGAAACCTGATACTTTGAGTCAACATCCTTTGCGGCATTCACCAGCCCCACACTCTGCTCAACAAATCTGCTCTATCAGATGCAACCAAACGCAACGGCTCCTGAGAAACCGCACACAAGCTCAATGCACTGATCTCCCCTACCAAAGACTCCATATCCTGCTCCTGAACCGAAGCCGACCGCTTCTGACTCAAATCATCTACAACCAAGTTAGCCTTACCATGATGGTAGGCTATCTCTAGATCATAATCTGCCACCAGCTCCATCCACCGCCTCTGCCTCAAGTTCAGCTCGAGCTGAGTGAATATATACTTCAGACTCTTATGATCTGTAAACACCTGTACTTTTGCACCATAAAGATAAGATCTCCAAATCTTCAAGGCAAACACTACAACACCCATCTCCAGGTCATGAGTAGGATAGTTGTCCTCATGCTTCTGCAACTGCCGCGAAGCATAGGCAATCACCTTCCCATGCTGCATCAACACACATCCCAAACCCACTCTAGATGCATCTGTATAAACCACATAGGGTTCTCCCTGTTCAGGCAAAGCCAACACCGGAGCAGTAGTCCACATCTCCTTCAGGCTTTCAAAGCCCTCCTCACACTCCTGTGACCATAGAAAAGGAACATCCTTCCCCGTCAACTTAGTCATAGGACGTGCTCTGTTCGCAAACCCCTGAAAAAATTTCATGTAATACCCTGCCAACCCGAGAAAACTCCTGATCTCCGTGGCATTCTGCGATCTAGGCCAATCTCCTCCGGATCTACAGAAACCCCATCTGCAGACATAATATGACCCAGAAAACCCATCTCACACTGCCAGAAACTACACTTGCTTAGCTTAGCAAACAACTTATGTTCCCGCAGCTTCTCCAGAACTGCCTTCAATTGCACTGCATGCTCTTCAGGACTCTTAGAATAAACCAGGATGTCGTCGATGAAAATGATGACAGACACGTCCAGAAACTCCTAAAACATGCTGTTCATCAATCTCATAAATGCAGATGGTGCGTTAGTCAACCCAAACAGCATCACTACAAACTCATAATGCCAATACCTCGTCCTGAAAGCGGTCTTCCTCACATCTGCCTCATCTATCGGGATCTGATGATAACCCGACGCCAGATCTATCTTGGAGAACCAAGTAGCACCTCTCAACTGATCCAACAACTCATCAATCCTCGGAAGAGGGTTCTTGTTCTTCACAAACACCTGTAATCAATACACAAGCTTAACTCCCATCCTTCGTCTTAACGAATAACACCGGCCCTCCCACGGTGATACACTAGGACGGATGAATCCCTTGCTCAACAAATCCTCTAGCTGCTTCTTCAGCTCTACCATCTCTGCTGGAGCCATCCTGTAAGGAGCCTTGGATAACGGTGTCATCCCTGATTCCAGTTCAATCGTAAAAGGATTAGACCGAGAAGGTGGTAATCCCTGCAATGACTGGAACACGTCCTCAAACTCCTCTACAACATGAATANAGAATCTCCTACCTCAACTCCTCATTCTTGGGCACACAGATCCGCCCATGCACCAGAATAGTACCATTAGCCGAAACCTGATACTTTGAGTCAACATCCTTTGCGGCATTCACCAGCCCCACACTCTGCTCAACAAATCTGCTCTATCAGATGCAACCAAACGCAACGGCTCCTGAGAAACCGCACACAAGCTCAATGCACTGATCTCCCCTACCAAAGACTCCATATCCTGCTCCTGAACCGAAGCCGACCGCTTCTGACTCAAATCATCTACAACCAAGTTAGCCTTACCATGATGGTAGGCTATCTCTAGATCATAATCTGCCACCAGCTCCATCCACCGCCTCTGCCTCAAGTTCAGCTCGAGCTGAGTGAATATATACTTCAGACTCTTATGATCTGTAAACACCTGTACTTTTGCACCATAAAGATAAGATCTCCAAATCTTCAAGGCAAACACTACAACACCCATCTCCAGGTCATGAGTAGGATAGTTGTCCTCATGCTTCTGCAACTGCCGCGAAGCATAGGCAATCACCTTCCCATGCTGCATCAACACACATCCCAAACCCACTCTAGATGCATCTGTATAAACCACATAGGGTTCTCCCTGTTCAGGCAAAGCCAACACCGGAGCAGTAGTCCACATCTCCTTCAGGCTTTCAAAGCCCTCCTCACACTCCTGTGACCATAGAAAAGGAACATCCTTCCCCGTCAACTTAGTCATAGGACGTGCTCTGTTCGCAAACCCCTGAAAAAATTTCATGTAATACCCTGCCAACCCGAGAAAACTCCTGATCTCCGTGGCATTCTGCGATCTAGGCCAATCTCCTCCGGATCTACAGAAACCCCATCTGCAGACATAATATGACCCAGAAAACCCATCTCACACTGCCAGAAACTACACTTGCTTAGCTTAGCAAACAACTTATGTTCCCGCAGCTTCTCCAGAACTGCCTTCAATTGCACTGCATGCTCTTCAGGACTCTTAGAATAAACCAGGATGTCGTCGATGAAAATGATGACAGACACGTCCAGAAACTCCTAAAACATGCTGTTCATCAATCTCATAAATGCAGATGGTGCGTTAGTCAACCCAAACAGCATCACTACAAACTCATAATGCCAATACCTCGTCCTGAAAGCGGTCTTCCTCACATCTGCCTCATCTATCGGGATCTGATGATAACCCGACGCCAGATCTATCTTGGAGAACCAAGTAGCACCTCTCAACTGATCCAACAACTCATCAATCCTCGGAAGAGGGTTCTTGTTCTTCACAAACACCTGTAATCAATACACAAGCTTAACTCCCATCCTTCGTCTTAACGAATAACACCGGCCCTCCCACGGTGATACACTAGGACGGATGAATCCCTTGCTCAACAAATCCTCTAGCTGCTTCTTCAGCTCTACCATCTCTGCTGGAGCCATCCTGTAAGGAGCCTTGGATAACGGTGTCATCCCTGATTCCAGTTCAATCGTAAAAGGATTAGACCGAGAAGGTGGTAATCCCTGCAATGACTGGAACACGTCCTCAAACTCCTCTACAACATGAATACCGCTAACTGTAGACTTCCCCACTGACTCTGGCATAGATATAGTAACCAAATAAGCCTCACGGCCCTTCTCGATCATCTTCCCAGCCTTAATGGCCGAGATCACGAGACTCCCCGAAGTCGGTCTAATCCCCTGATAAACCAACTTCCCTCCTGAGCGCTCAAACTCCACTCTTCCCCGATGACAATCCAGATGAACCATATGCCGATGCAACCAGTCCATCCTCAAGATAACGTCATACAGCTCCACTGGGCTGATAAGCAAATCCGCAGGCCAAGACTCTCCCGCGATCTGAATATCAATACCCCTCGCTCGACCAATAACCCTCAGAAACTTGCCTCCAGCAACTCTGACAACTCCTGCACGCTCTCCGGGATCTCCCACGATACCCGCGCTCTGTGCACACTCCGGGGTAATGAAGTTATAAGTAGCTCCAGAGTCAAACATAACATGGGACTTAAACCCTCCCACCAAAAAGGTCCCTACACAAACCTCATGTGTTGAGAACCTAACAGTTTATCATAGGACAACATAAAATCTGAACTTACTAAAAATTCACAAAGACAAAGTACCAGAAATTATACCTGTGATCACTCCGGCACTGGTTCCACCAGTCTCTGCAGTCATGTAAACCTGTGGTGCTTGCTCAATCCGTGCCTCCTGCTGCCCTCCCGGCTGCACCTGCTGCAACGCTGCCACTGCTACCGGCTGCAACTTGGGACAATAGGGCATGATGTTCCCCGACTCCCTTCAATGATACCACATACGATCTGCTGTCGTCTGAGCACTCCTCTTGAGACAGTTAGCAACCTTGTGATCCTTGCCTCCACACCCGAAGCAAATCGAACCACCCGACCTCTGTGTACCCTCCCATCTCCTCTTGGTTCCCTGCGCAGGCTTGACGCCCTTGCTAGAACTTCCCTGATGTTGTGCCTTGCTAGGCTGGACTGCTGGGTTAGCTGCCACTGACTGTGCCCGGATATCCTCCTCAATCCCTGCTGTAGTCTCACCAGCTCCGCACGCATAGTGTTTGCCCTCTACAGTGAACCCTCAAGTCATCACGTAGGGCCCTCAAAAACCTCCTGATTTGAGCCTCCTCAGACTCCATATCTCGACTCCTATACCTCAGAAGTCGACAGAACTCCAAGTCAAGCTCCCGCACTGACCGAGTTCCCTGAGCTAGCTGAAGGAACTGCACCTCCAACCTATCCAGTGCCTCTCTAAGGAAATACTTGCGGTTGAACTCCAAGACGAAGTCAACCCAAGTCATCTCCGTCTGCACTCTCCTGGGAGCCACAGAACTCCACCACAACTGAGCATCACTAGTCAAATGGTGGACTCCAATGTCCACCCAAAACTCCTCAGGACATCTCAGAGTATGGAAGTTACGTTCCACACTTGTCCTCCACACCTCCGCAGCGGTAGGATCTGTACCTCCGAATACGACCCATCTCTGTCAGCATGCTAATATAACGAGAATGGACTCCCACATCCGTAGCCACTGGCTGCCGCTCCTCCGCCACCACTAGTGGCATAACCTGAGCCTGAGCTGGTGCCACAGGCGGCAACCGCGCTATCAACTGTGCCGGAAAACCCGCAAGGTCGACACCCGGGACTCCACCCATTGGGACACCCGCACCTGGGGCCCTAACATCACCGGCCACTGGAGCATTGACACCGCCCCCTCCGGCCACACTCACAGAATCCCCCTGGACACCCTGCGACTCGCCGACACCCTCTGCTGTCACACTCTGGTCCTCGGTCTCACTAACCACTGGGACTCTGACCCTACCTTGAACACGTCCGCGTCCACGACCACGTCCGCGTCCACGACCACGACCACGACCAGCGGCAGCATCCTCTCTAACCATCTGCACTACCATGAACAAAAGGCTAAGCACATAATTATCATAACACAGAAACATAAACCCACCGTGTAATCACACTATAGGCTCGAAGAGGATGTTCTAGGACTCCATGCCACACACAATTGACTAACTCACATAATCAATCAAGACATGCAATCCCAAACATCACAACAGACACCTAATGAACCCAAACCTAGAACCGTAAGGGCTCTAATACCAAACTGAAACAACCTGACCCATTTTTTTTTAATTGATAAATAAAAAATAATAATAATAAATACACTACAGCTAGTGGTCCCATACCCACTAGCCACTTAACCACAAACACAATCAACAACGGAAATAACATATACCAATACCAATAAATAATCCAATCATAATCCAATAACCGATATTAATTCCAAATCATAAACTAATGATCCAAACAACATAAACCATAGAACCAGCAATCCTAAACAACATTCTAGGACTCAACTCTAACAACCTAACAGAAGCCAGACAACCAAGCGAACCACTAGAACATCCTCCTCTTCATTGCCTTGATTCCACAATCACAGTTTGCCTTTACCCACACCACAAACGCAAATTGCAATGCATGAGTATTTTATAAACACTCAGTAAGGCAATAATCCCATCTACTGGGCTATACACACAACCAATAGAGACATTTCTAACCATCAATAAACAATCAACAATCAACAATCACAAACCGGGACTCAGCATCGACCGATACCAACATGCATCGACCGACACCAGTTGGAGGTTCCGTCGACCGACGCAAGATCTGCATCGACCGATGCAAGGCTAACTTACATCGACCGATGCTCCCTTTCCATTGACCGACGCATGCTCGACATAGCACGAAAACCCTAAAGTTTACGCGTCGTCCTCGCATTTGCATCGACCGACGCACAGAGTGCATCGACCGATGCAATACCGAGCATCGTTTTCTCCCAAAGCTTCTCGCCGGATTTTCGTTCCTACAACCACAAAACTCGATCCCAAGCCACAAGAAAGCTTCACAATGTCCCAAACAACAATCTAACAAGCCTAACAACACATAAACAAGGAGATCAGAGAAGCTCTAGCTTAGATAAGCCATGGTCCTGCACTTACCTTTGCCACAGAAGAAATCCGACCCAAACACAAGAAGAAAATGCTCCTAGGAAGCTCTTAGAACGATCCAAGCTACAAATCTCTACAGGAACAGCCTCCAATTTCCCAAAACCCCCAAGAACACTCAAGAACCTTTTCTCTCTTTTTTTTTCTCTCAAAAACGGCTAAACTCGCCTAATGAGACAGAAACACGACTTAAGGGTTTTCCTTTACCCAAAACTCAACCGAGAAAACCGAACATGCATCGACCGATGCAACCAGTGCATCGACCGATGCAACCAGTGCATCGACCGATGCAACCAGTGCATCGACCGATGCAATCCCTAAAACGGGATTTTGGTTTGCGGATGTTACAATTATTTAGGATTTATATATTATCGTACTTATAATTTTCTTTAATTTCATTAATTATGTTAAATTAATTTTTTTCTAATTTTTTTACCATGATTGGTTGGTCATAGACATTTTTTTTTTATGCAAACATAATTGTTACCATTCGTTCAATCTCAAAAAGAGATAAAGAGGAGAAGGTTATCAACCTAATAGTTTGATAAAATATGTTAATCAAACACAAGCCTACAACAAACATAGATAGATTGGAAAAACATAAATCGCCGTTGATAAATTTCCATGAAATACATTAGGAAATTTAACATCAGTTACTATCAAAAGATTTTGTGACGTTGGAAAAAGATCTTTAGTTTTATTGGTTGCTGGAGCAAGCCGCTTTGAGATAGCTAAAAGACGTGAACATGTTCTCTCCACACAGGAGGAGGGCAGAGCCGAGGTTCTCTCTATGGTGGAGGAGGTTGGACGCAAGGTTATCTCCCTAAGGGAGGAAGGTGGGGGAGGATGGACGCGAGGAAATCTCCCCGAGGGAGGAAGGCGGAGCGAATGTTCTCTCCATGGTGGATGAGGTTGGATGCAAAGTTCTATCTATAAGGGAGGAGGGCAGAACCGAGGTTTTCTCCATGGTTAGTCAGACACTATTATGATGTAATTTATTTTTTATTCAAAATATTTTTGAGCCAACAATTTTAGTGATTAAAGAAACTATGCAGAAGTGAAAGTAAAGATACATATAATAGTTGTCTTAATTTGTTCATATAGACATTTCTACGTAGTGGTAAATAATATATTTGTAACATACAATATACCTAGGTGTAAAAAATACACTATTAATGGTAACATACATAAGAGATTTGTATATGGATATAAATCAGTGTGTTATAGTAAAAAACAAATATAAATCATGTACAATAATTTTTTTTATATTTTTACTAAATTTCATTTTATTTACAAAACTTTAAACCCGCACATCGGACATAGTTACAAATTTAATATATTTTATTATTGGATGTTGTTTTAATCTCTGTATTTTTCAAAGTTAAAGACTCACCATATCGTGACACTTATAAGACAATCCGAAATCAAGATAGCGCGGCAACGCGCCGATTCTCAATTCTGGCAAAATGGCAATCCTCCATTCCGCTGATACAGTTACCCTCAAGTCTGGCGATACAGGAAATCTTAACTCAAGAACCAACTCATAAACCGACCAAACGCCACCACTTTGGTATGTTAAACTCCCCATATATACAGGCTATTTTACGGTTTCCATATCTGAAAGATGTAGTGGATTTGTACACATGTTTATTTTGTAGATCTGGGACCATTTAAACTACACACACCGATGACAACCAAATGGTCGAGAACACAGACACTCGCGGAAGTGCAACAATTATGAAAGTTTCCAATTTCAACAGTCGCTCTAGGTAAGTCTTTCTTGTCCATTCATATAAGTTGTGATGTACAAAAAACTTAAATTGTCCATTGAAATTTTTTTTCAACAAAGTGATTTTGTCCATTATTTGATCTGTTTCTTTAAAAATGTTCTCTTCAGATTGAGTGAAGTGTTATTGTCCATTAAGTGAACTGATTCTTAAAAATTGTCCTTGTCAGAATTCGTTTTCTTAAACTTTGGGTTGCCTCAGAAGGTTCTACTTAGCTCAACACTTTCAGGTTCATTCATATTAGTTGTCCATTTCTTATAAATTGTTCTTGTCATATTGAGTGAACTATAATTGTCCATAAATGGATATGTTTTTCGTTTGCAAATGTCCTTTTCACAATTAGTTTTATTTTTATCAAATGGAAGTTTTTTTCATGTTGTCCACCGTTGTAGACCACAATTCTTTCTCCTAAGCGTCTAATAATTATTGTTGATGAAATTTATATTTCCTGTCCACCATTTCAAAAATATTACACTTGTCCACCGTAGGAAACAATAGCTATATTCATTTCGGAGTAAAAATGGGTTAAGAGTATAGTTGTAGACAATTTCATACGTAATATTTGGGGCTCTGTCAGAATAGTTTACTTGTTTAAAATCGTTGATCAAATGATGAACAGGCCATCAAATGTGGAGAAATATGATTCAGCACATCAAGACCATGCCTTTCAAACGGCTCTCCTACCTCCTAGGCTATTCTCCACATATCAATATCCTGTGAAAGGTCGTATCAATTCGTACTTCAAGCCGGAGTATCTGCTGGATATTGTTGAAGTATTAGATGGTTATGATGAGTTTAAGTGGTTAAAAGAATCATGTTTTGGGCGATTGTTTGAACTCCCAGTTAGGAAGAGCTCACTGTCTCGATATGAAAGACCTGGGAGATGCTAAGAAGATACTGGGAATGGAAATCATGAGAGACCGAGTAAAAGGTACTCTCACGGTATCTCAGGAGAGCTATCCCGCGAAGGTTTTAGATTCTTTTAAGAACGATCAGTGCAAAGCAGTGGATACTCCGATTGGTGCACATTTAAAATTGAGGGCTGCTACTGAAGATGAGTTGAAGGAACAATCTAATGAGATGAGAGGGGTTCCTTATCAGAGTCTTGTAGGCAGCCTGATGTATTCGATGATTGGAACAAGACCAGACTCAGCTTATGCAGTTGGAATAGTCTATAGATACATGAGCAAACCTGTAAAAAGTCATTGGCAAGCGGTGAAGTGGATCCTACGGTACATCAAGGGTTTGGTGAATACGAAACTTTGTTACAAGAAGGATGGTGAGGTTATACTCAGAGGGTATTGCGATTCCGACTATGGGAAGATTCTAACAAGAAGAGGTCAACAACAAGAGTGATCTTTACTCTAGGAGGTAACACAATTAGTTGGAAATCTAGGAGTTTATACTCAATAGGTTGTGTCATGTTCTAGTACGGAGGTTGAGTACATGGCACTGATGGATGCTGCAAAGGAGGCAGTTTGGTTAAAGGGTCTGATGAATCAGCTTGGGTTTCAACAGGAAATGGTTGATGTGTACAGTGACTCTCAGAGTGTGATTGCGCTGGCCAAGAATGCGATGTTTCACAAGAGGATGAAGCACATTGCAGTCAAGTATCATTTCATTCGAGACTTGATAAATAATGGGGTCATTAGGGTGGTCAACATAGCACAGAGTATAATCCTGCTGACATTTTCACTAAAGTGTTACCCGTAGGCAAATTTCAAGAGGCTCTGGAGTTGCTTAGGGTCACTAAATGGATATTAAGGAGCTAACTGCTTCGAAGACAAGGCTGAGTGGATTCACTCAGGTAATATGTATGTAACAGCTGGGTGGGTTTACTCAGGAGGAAAGAGTTTTTTGTGTGGTTTAAGCTTGTTAGGTTGATCAGGTTTGCTCATGTACCGGAGAGGGAATCTAGCAAAGCTAGGTCGGACCATATAAAGGACAACGTGGAGAATTGAAGGATGTGTCCTTTAATTTGGTAAGGTTTCTCTAAGTGTTAAGAAGACTCTGGAAGGAGTAGAGGGTTTGATATATGTGTTAGCGTTAGGTGATCTAGCGGTACACGTGTATATATGGTTTGTAACAGAAGTAATAAACTGGGCTATAAATTCAATTACTCTTCCTTCTTCTTCCTTATCCGTAACAGAATAGAGAGAAGGTGAGAGAGAGCATTGTAGAGAGAGAGAGCTCGAGTTTGAGCTAAAGATCTAGTGGATTCCGGAGAAACTGTTTGGCGAGACGTAGGGTTCAACATCGGAACCTGAAATCGTTAAATCATGGTGTGCTCTGTTTTACGTTTCCTTCTTTCTCTTTGATCTTACAAACGAGTGAATTGAGTGCGTGTAAGTTTGGATAGGTACAAGATTCAGAGCGATCTATCGATCAGATTACAACAAGTCAGTTCCTCTCAAATCCGTCAACGTTGCAAATCCCTCGCAAATTTTGCGAGGAATATTTTCCGTTGCAAACTAAGCGCAAATTGCGAGGAACCATCAAAATATCTATTATAGCAAATTCGTCGCAAAAATGTCGCAAATTTTGAATATCTATTATATAAAAACCATCAAAATATTTTTTCAAATAGTTCAAATAAACTTTCAATGATATTATAAAGTCCAATGGTCTCATCATACTCTTTCTATCATCTTTTCAATCAATAATAGTAATGTAATTCAGAATAATTGACCTTATGAACATTTAAATGTATTTCAGAATAATTCTTTATTATTTTGTAATATTTATAAAAAAATAATTTCCTAATTTTGAAATTGATTTGCTATGGCCTCCGCAATTCACTCGCATATCCCTAGCAAAGTTGCTATGGATTTTGTTTTTGCAAAAACCTCGCAATATTGCTATAGATTTGCGAGGGATATTACCTTCGCTGCGAATTTGTCGTGAAACCCTCGCAAACGTGTAGCGGATTTGCGATGACCACCTTCCTCGCAAATTTGCGAGAGCTAATTTCCGTCGCAAGTTTTCCTCACAAAACACGTGTTTTCTTGTAGTGATGGTATGTAACTCTTCATGCTTGTTTGGACCTTGAGCATTAAACATGATAGATTTACTTTCCCTCCCAGAACATATTACAGTTTACATCGTTAGCCTCGTCGCTAAGTCTGGTTTTCAGTTCTTAGGACCACTTATTGTTGATGGCCCGTTGGTATGCGACTGCCTTTCAACGAGTTCGTTTTGAGGGACGCGTCTATCTTTCTTATTGAAGAAAATCCTATGGTTGTTAATAGGCGGTCTTTATTCCGCCCTTTCTTTGTGCCTATCATTAGAGCAAGAAACCCAGCTGTAATGTATCTAGAAGGCATTAGATACGTAGCGAGGAATGGTGACAATCGAGAAGTCTTTGCCATGCTTGGTTACAAGTGGAGCTTCCTCTTTGGTAAATGGCACCCATCTTTCTCCATGACATTTACTCTCACGATTTTGATGTTATGTGTAAGGGAAAACGAGGAGGGTATTGGTCTTATGACAAACTTCAGGCGTGCATTCAGTGACGAGAACGAGGTCGATCTAGTCGCACAGATAGTTTTTTATGATTTGGTCGCGATTGGTCGAGGATCAACAAATTGTCGAACTCGACTGTTGTCAAAATTGGAAAGAAAGATCCCTATCCAACATGAAAGGTGTGACGCGCATTGTGAATGCAAACGTTGCTACACTTGGTGGCGTTGCCAAAGATTTAAAAGTTTGTTTACCATAACATAAATGATTATTGTTATACTTGTAAATGTTGTCCATCTATATAGTCCATCCAGCGAAATTGTTGTTATGATTATTATTGTCCTTATGACTGTTGTATCGTAATTTTTTTAAATAATCTAGTGGAGCAGCCTAAATTTGTATCTACTGATATGTTCCATCATCATATGCAACTTGCATGTTGTCAAATAAAGCATTGTATTTTTAATTATTTACTTTATTAAATACAGACCATAACAACTGTTTATAAATTTCTGAGTCCTTTAACCTATACAGCCCCCACTCTTTCCACGTTAACCTAATCTTCTTTCTAACCAAGATGGGGAAATATAGCTCAGTCAACCATCTTCATCATCTCCCTCAACTACATCATCCGTCAATTCCCGTGACCGTAGAAATGGTAAGTTTGAACCGGATCTTGCTTATGATGGCGGCTGGTTGTTCTACAAGTGTCAAAATCATTTTGTAAGTGTAACACCGCGACCAAAACTCTGCATTTTGGGGGTGGGTGTCGATCGTCCTACAATTTTCTGGTTAGGCCAGATTGATTCAATTGTCGATTTTGGTCGGTTTGGTTTAAGGAAAACCATAGAACCAGATTATTTAAGTGGCAAGTCGACCTAGGTCGTGCAGTTTTTGTTGTTTTGGCCGCTTAACAGAGAGAAAAGGAGAGAAAACAGTTTCTAAAGGTTCTTGAGAGTATTTGTGAGATTTCAAGGTGTTTTTGGTGAGATCTTGCTGTGGGAGTGAACATCGAGGGCTAGGAACGTGTTAGAAGGTTGCTGGGAGTGTAGGATTCATCATTGTTGGTCAGAAACTTCCTACAAAGAGGTGAGTGGATGACCATGGCTGATCTAAGCCTGTGATTCCTTGTTCTTGCTTGTTTATTGTTGTTTTGTGTGTTTTTCTTGCTGGAATTGGTTGCTACAGGTTCCTACGGACGTTTATGGTATGGGTTTTGAGTTTTGGACGAATTGGAAGAGGCTGGGGAGCGAGATTCGACTCTCGGCTTCGAGCGGATCGTGGTTGCAGAGGGAGTGTCGATCGACACCAATTGGTGTTGGTCGACACCAGCAAAACGGCATTGATAGACACTGTTGGGTAGTGTTGGGCAACACCAAGGCTAGTGTCGGTCGACACTTGGCTGGTGTGGGTCGACACCTCCCTTCCAGCGAGATGATGTTTGTTTTCCCGGTTTGTATGTTTTGTTTGGAATCACTGTTGCTTGTATGTATAGCCCAGTAGATGGGAGGATTGCATCACTGAGAGTTTATCAAATACTCATGCATCTCAATTTGTGTTTGTGGTGCAGGTAAAGGCAAAGTGTGATTGTGGAATTAAGGCGATGAAGAGGAGGATGTTCTAGGGATTCGACTGGATGTTGTCTGGCATTTTTAGGTTGCTAGAGTTGGTTCTTTAGAACTTGCTAGGTTGCTGGTTCTCTGTTTCTTGTTGTTTGATATTGGAATTGCTATGTTTTGGATATTGGTTATTTATTTATTGGATATGATTGGTTCATTTTTATGGTTTATGTTTTCTGCTGTTTGGTTTAATTGTGGTTAAGAGACTAGTGAGTATGGGACCACTAGTTCTAGAGTATTTATTTATATTTTTATTATTTTTATTATTTAAATTAAAAAAAACGGGTTAGATCGTTTCAGTAAGCCTCACCAACTCATCTTCTCACTATCATATCCCCTTGTAGGCCATTCAATTTTAATAGTTGTCTTTATTTAAATACTGTTGGCTAGGACGGTGGTCACTCGGTTTAAATATATATAAAAAAAAATGGGTCAGGTCGTTTCAGTTTGGTATCAGAGCCCTTACGGTTCTAACTTTGGGTTCAATAGGTTTATGTTGTTGATGTTGGGATTGCATGCTTTGATTGATCAGGTGAGTTAGCCAATTTTGTGTGGCATGGAGTCCTAGAACATCTTCTTCGAGCCTACACTGTGATTCCACGGTGAGTTTATGTTTTTGGTGTTATGTTAATTGTGTGCTTAGCCTTCTGTTCATGGTAGTGCAGATGGTTAGAGAAGATGCTGTTGCTGGTCGTGGTCGTAGACGCGGACGTGGTCGGGGTAGGGGCAGAGTCCCAGTGGTTAGCGAGACTGTAGAACAGAGTGTGACAACAGAGGGTGTTGGCGAGTCGCAGGGTGTCCAGGGGGATTTCATGCGTGTGGTAGGAGGGGGCGGTGTTGATGATCTAGTAGCCGGTGATGTTAGGGCCCCAGGTGTGGGAGTCCCAGTGGGTGGAGTCCCGGGTGTCGACCTTGCGGGTTTGTTTACACAGTTATTAGCGCGGTTACCGGCTGTGGTACCCGCTCAGGCACTAGTAGTGCCGCCAGTTGCGGCGGGGTGCAGCAGCCAGTGGCTGCCAATGCAGGGGTTCATTCTAATTATGTTAGCATGCTGAGAGAGATGAGTTGTATTGGTATCGAGCAGTTTTAGGGAGGTACTGATCCTACTGTTGCGGATGCGTGGAGGACGAGAGTGGAACGTAACTTCCAGACTCAGAGATGTCCTGATGAGTTTTGGGTGGACATAGGGGTCCATCATTTGATTGGTGATGCTCAGGTGTGGTGGAGTTCTGTGGCAGCTAGGAGAGTGCAGAGAGAGATGTCTTGGGCTGACTTTGTCTAGGAGTTCAACCGCAAGTATTTTCCTAGAGAGGCACTAGATAGGTTGGATGTGTAGTTCCTTCTGCTAGCTCAGGGGAATCGGTCAGTGCGGGAGCTTCACTTGGAGTTCAGTCGACTTCTGAGGTATGGTCGGGATATGAAGTCTGAGGAGGCTCAGGTCAGGAGGTTTTTGAGGGCCCGGCGTGATGATTTGAGGGTTCACTGTAGAGGGCGGAGTTATGTTACGCGTGCAGAGCTGGTTGAGACTGCAGCAGGGATCAAGGAGGATATACGGGCACAGTCAATGGCGGCTAGCCCTGCAGTTGAGCATAGTAAGGCTCAACATCAGGGAGGTTCTAGCAAGGGCGGGAAGCTTGCGCATGGAACCAAGAGGAGATGGGAGGCTATGTAGAGGCCGAGTGGTGCGAGTTGCTTCGGTTATGGGAGCTAGGATCACAAGGTTGCTAGCTGTGCTAAGAGGAGTGCTCCGTCGGCAGCAGCACGTTTGTGCTATCATTGCGGGGAGCCAGGGCACATCAGGGCCTTGTGTCCCAAGTTGCAGCCGATAGCAGTGGCAGCGTTGCAACAGGTGCAGCCAAGAGGGCAGCAGGTGGCATGGATTGAGCGGGAGGCACGGGTTTACACGACTGCGGAGGCTGGTGGAACCAGTGTAGGGGCGATCACAGGTATAATTTCTTGTACTCTTTCTTTGTGAATTCTTAGTAAGTTCAGATTTTATGTTTTCCTGTGATAAAATGTTAGGTTCTCAACACATGAGGTTTTTGTAGGGACCTTGTAGGTGGTTGGGTTTAAGTCCCATGTTATGTTTGAATCTGGAGCTATTCGTAGCTTCATTACCCCGGAGTGTGCAGAGAGTGCGAGTATCTTGGGAGATCTCAGAGAGCGTGTGGGAGTTGTCAGAGTTGCTGGAGGCAAGTTTCTGAGAGTCATTGGTCGACCGAGGGGTATCGAAATTCAGATCGCGGGAGAGTCTTGGCCTGCGGATTTGCTTATCAGCCTAGTGGAGCTGTATGACGTTATCTTAGGGATGGACTGGTTGCATCGGCATATAGTTCATCTGGATTTTCGTCGGGGTAGAGTGGAGTTTGAGCGTTCAGGAGGGAAGTTGGTTTTTCAGGAGATTAGACCGATTTCTAGGAGTCTCGTGATCTCGGCCATTCAGGCTGGGAAGATGATCGAGAAGGGCCGTGAGGGTTATTTGGTTACTATATATATGCCAGAGTCAGTGCGGAGGTCTACGGTTAGCAGTATTTAGGTTGTGAAGGAGTTTGAGGATGTGTTCCAATCATTGGAGGGATTACCACCATCTCGGTCTGATTCTATTACGATTGAGCTGGAACTGGGGACCACACCGTTATCCAAGGTCCCCTACAGGATGGCTTCAGCAGAGATGGCAGAGCTCAAGAAGCAGTTAGAGGATTTGTTGAGCAAGGGATTCATCCGTCCTAGTGTATCACCGTGGGGAGTACCGGTATTATTTGTTAAGAAGAAGGATGGGAGTTTCCGCTTGTGTATTGATTACAGGGGTCTCAACCGGGTCACTTTGAAGAACAAGTACCCTCTTCCCAGGATCAATGAGTTGTTGGATCAGTTGAGGTGCTACTTAGTTCTCCAAGACAGATTTGGCGTCGGGTTATTATCATATCTCAATAGATGAGGCAGATGTGAGAAAGACTGCTTTCAGGACGAGGTATAGGCATTATGAGTTTGTGGTGATGCTGTTTGGGTTGACTAACGCACCAACAGCGTTTATGAGATTGATGAACAGCGTGTTTCAGGAGTTTCTGGATGTGTCTGTCATCATTTTCATCGACGACATCCTGGTTTATTCTAAGAGTCCTGAAGAGCATGCAATGCATTTGAGGGCAGTTCTGGAGAAGCTGTGGGAGCAGAAGTTGTTTGCTAAGTTGAGCAAGTGCAGTTTTTGGCACCGTAAGATGAGTTTTCTGGGACATATTTTGTCTGGAGATGGGGCTTCTGTAGATCCGGAGAAGATTCAGGCTATCAGAGATTGGCCTAGACCGTAGAGTGCCACAGAGTTCAGGAGTTTCCTTGGTCTGGCAGGTTACGACAGGAGGTTTGTGCAGGAATTTGTGAGTAGACCACGACCGTTGACCCAGTTGAGAGGGAAGGATATTCCTTTTGTTTGGTCACAGGAGTGTGAGGAAGGCTTTGCAAGCCTCAAGGAGATGAAATATGTACAATTCGAGGGGTTACTCGATACAGGGTATCGTGTACCTGATCGGGTAAGAGATCGAGTGATAAATGAAAATGCATGCAATTAAAATACGAAAGCTTCTAAGGATGGGGTAATCGAATCCTAAGTGTTCCTAACCAGTACAGATTCCTTACATGCCTCAAGCAAATATTTCCTAGACAATTAATCTCTAAAATCTTGTTAAAACACTCTCGTGATAGAAACAATCAACCTTGATCACTCCCCTACCCAACTATCGTTGGAGAAACATGACCAAACAGGCATTAAGATCCGATTCATTATTGTCAGTAAACCCCTTACTCATCTAATCTCTTAGGCTNTATTGAAGAAAATCCTATGGTTGTTAATAGGCGGTCTTTATTCCGCCCTTTCTTTGTGCCTATCATTAGAGCAAGAAACCCAGCTGTAATGTATCTAGAAGGCATTAGATACGTAGCGAGGAATGGTGACAATCGAGAAGTCTTTGCCATGCTTGGTTACAAGTGGAGCTTCCTCTTTGGTAAATGGCACCCATCTTTCTCCATGACATTTACTCTCACGATTTTGATGTTATGTGTAAGGGAAAACGAGGAGGGTATTGGTCTTATGACAAACTTCAGGCGTGCATTCAGTGACGAGAACGAGGTCGATCTAGTCGCACAGATAGTTTTTTATGATTTGGTCGCGATTGGTCGAGGATCAACAAATTGTCGAACTCGACTGTTGTCAAAATTGGAAAGAAAGATCCCTATCCAACATGAAAGGTGTGACGCGCATTGTGAATGCAAACGTTGCTACACTTGGTGGCGTTGCCAAAGATTTAAAAGTTTGTTTACCATAACATAAATGATTATTGTTATACTTGTAAATGTTGTCCATCTATATAGTCCATCCAGCGAAATTGTTGTTATGATTATTATTGTCCTTATGACTGTTGTATCGTAATTTTTTTAAATAATCTAGTGGAGCAGCCTAAATTTGTATCTACTGATATGTTCCATCATCATATGCAACTTGCATGTTGTCAAATAAAGCATTGTATTTTTAATTATTTACTTTATTAAATACAGACCATAACAACTGTTTATAAATTTCTGAGTCCTTTAACCTATACAGCCCCCACTCTTTCCACGTTAACCTAATCTTCTTTCTAACCAAGATGGGGAAATATAGCTCAGTCAACCATCTTCATCATCTCCCTCAACTACATCATCCGTCAATTCCCGTGACCGTAGAAATGGTAAGTTTGAACCGGATCTTGCTTATGATGGCGGCTGGTTGTTCTACAAGTGTCAAAATCATTTTGTAAGTGTAACACCGCGACCAAAACTCTGCATTTTGGGGGTGGGTGTCGATCGTCCTACAATTTTCTGGTTAGGCCAGATTGATTCAATTGTCGATTTTGGTCGGTTTGGTTTAAGGAAAACCATAGAACCAGATTATTTAAGTGGCAAGTCGACCTAGGTCGTGCAGTTTTTGTTGTTTTGGCCGCTTAACAGAGAGAAAAGGAGAGAAAACAGTTTCTAAAGGTTCTTGAGAGTATTTGTGAGATTTCAAGGTGTTTTTGGTGAGATCTTGCTGTGGGAGTGAACATCGAGGGCTAGGAACGTGTTAGAAGGTTGCTGGGAGTGTAGGATTCATCATTGTTGGTCAGAAACTTCCTACAAAGAGGTGAGTGGATGACCATGGCTGATCTAAGCCTGTGATTCCTTGTTCTTGCTTGTTTATTGTTGTTTTGTGTGTTTTTCTTGCTGGAATTGGTTGCTACAGGTTCCTACGGACGTTTATGGTATGGGTTTTGAGTTTTGGACGAATTGGAAGAGGCTGGGGAGCGAGATTCGACTCTCGGCTTCGAGCGGATCGTGGTTGCAGAGGGAGTGTCGATCGACACCAATTGGTGTTGGTCGACACCAGCAAAACGGCATTGATAGACACTGTTGGGTAGTGTTGGGCAACACCAAGGCTAGTGTCGGTCGACACTTGGCTGGTGTGGGTCGACACCTCCCTTCCAGCGAGATGATGTTTGTTTTCCCGGTTTGTATGTTTTGTTTGGAATCACTGTTGCTTGTATGTATAGCCCAGTAGATGGGAGGATTGCATCACTGAGAGTTTATCAAATACTCATGCATCTCAATTTGTGTTTGTGGTGCAGGTAAAGGCAAAGTGTGATTGTGGAATTAAGGCGATGAAGAGGAGGATGTTCTAGGGATTCGACTGGATGTTGTCTGGCATTTTTAGGTTGCTAGAGTTGGTTCTTTAGAACTTGCTAGGTTGCTGGTTCTCTGTTTCTTGTTGTTTGATATTGGAATTGCTATGTTTTGGATATTGGTTATTTATTTATTGGATATGATTGGTTCATTTTTATGGTTTATGTTTTCTGCTGTTTGGTTTAATTGTGGTTAAGAGACTAGTGAGTATGGGACCACTAGTTCTAGAGTATTTATTTATATTTTTATTATTTTTATTATTTAAATTAAAAAAAACGGGTTAGATCGTTTCAGTAAGCCTCACCAACTCATCTTCTCACTATCATATCCCCTTGTAGGCCATTCAATTTTAATAGTTGTCTTTATTTAAATACTGTTGGCTAGGACGGTGGTCACTCGGTTTAAATATATATAAAAAAAAATGGGTCAGGTCGTTTCAGTTTGGTATCAGAGCCCTTACGGTTCTAACTTTGGGTTCAATAGGTTTATGTTGTTGATGTTGGGATTGCATGCTTTGATTGATCAGGTGAGTTAGCCAATTTTGTGTGGCATGGAGTCCTAGAACATCTTCTTCGAGCCTACACTGTGATTCCACGGTGAGTTTATGTTTTTGGTGTTATGTTAATTGTGTGCTTAGCCTTCTGTTCATGGTAGTGCAGATGGTTAGAGAAGATGCTGTTGCTGGTCGTGGTCGTAGACGCGGACGTGGTCGGGGTAGGGGCAGAGTCCCAGTGGTTAGCGAGACTGTAGAACAGAGTGTGACAACAGAGGGTGTTGGCGAGTCGCAGGGTGTCCAGGGGGATTTCATGCGTGTGGTAGGAGGGGGCGGTGTTGATGATCTAGTAGCCGGTGATGTTAGGGCCCCAGGTGTGGGAGTCCCAGTGGGTGGAGTCCCGGGTGTCGACCTTGCGGGTTTGTTTACACAGTTATTAGCGCGGTTACCGGCTGTGGTACCCGCTCAGGCACTAGTAGTGCCGCCAGTTGCGGCGGGGTGCAGCAGCCAGTGGCTGCCAATGCAGGGGTTCATTCTAATTATGTTAGCATGCTGAGAGAGATGAGTTGTATTGGTATCGAGCAGTTTTAGGGAGGTACTGATCCTACTGTTGCGGATGCGTGGAGGACGAGAGTGGAACGTAACTTCCAGACTCAGAGATGTCCTGATGAGTTTTGGGTGGACATAGGGGTCCATCATTTGATTGGTGATGCTCAGGTGTGGTGGAGTTCTGTGGCAGCTAGGAGAGTGCAGAGAGAGATGTCTTGGGCTGACTTTGTCTAGGAGTTCAACCGCAAGTATTTTCCTAGAGAGGCACTAGATAGGTTGGATGTGTAGTTCCTTCTGCTAGCTCAGGGGAATCGGTCAGTGCGGGAGCTTCACTTGGAGTTCAGTCGACTTCTGAGGTATGGTCGGGATATGAAGTCTGAGGAGGCTCAGGTCAGGAGGTTTTTGAGGGCCCGGCGTGATGATTTGAGGGTTCACTGTAGAGGGCGGAGTTATGTTACGCGTGCAGAGCTGGTTGAGACTGCAGCAGGGATCAAGGAGGATATACGGGCACAGTCAATGGCGGCTAGCCCTGCAGTTGAGCATAGTAAGGCTCAACATCAGGGAGGTTCTAGCAAGGGCGGGAAGCTTGCGCATGGAACCAAGAGGAGATGGGAGGCTATGTAGAGGCCGAGTGGTGCGAGTTGCTTCGGTTATGGGAGCTAGGATCACAAGGTTGCTAGCTGTGCTAAGAGGAGTGCTCCGTCGGCAGCAGCACGTTTGTGCTATCATTGCGGGGAGCCAGGGCACATCAGGGCCTTGTGTCCCAAGTTGCAGCCGATAGCAGTGGCAGCGTTGCAACAGGTGCAGCCAAGAGGGCAGCAGGTGGCATGGATTGAGCGGGAGGCACGGGTTTACACGACTGCGGAGGCTGGTGGAACCAGTGTAGGGGCGATCACAGGTATAATTTCTTGTACTCTTTCTTTGTGAATTCTTAGTAAGTTCAGATTTTATGTTTTCCTGTGATAAAATGTTAGGTTCTCAACACATGAGGTTTTTGTAGGGACCTTGTAGGTGGTTGGGTTTAAGTCCCATGTTATGTTTGAATCTGGAGCTATTCGTAGCTTCATTACCCCGGAGTGTGCAGAGAGTGCGAGTATCTTGGGAGATCTCAGAGAGCGTGTGGGAGTTGTCAGAGTTGCTGGAGGCAAGTTTCTGAGAGTCATTGGTCGACCGAGGGGTATCGAAATTCAGATCGCGGGAGAGTCTTGGCCTGCGGATTTGCTTATCAGCCTAGTGGAGCTGTATGACGTTATCTTAGGGATGGACTGGTTGCATCGGCATATAGTTCATCTGGATTTTCGTCGGGGTAGAGTGGAGTTTGAGCGTTCAGGAGGGAAGTTGGTTTTTCAGGAGATTAGACCGATTTCTAGGAGTCTCGTGATCTCGGCCATTCAGGCTGGGAAGATGATCGAGAAGGGCCGTGAGGGTTATTTGGTTACTATATATATGCCAGAGTCAGTGCGGAGGTCTACGGTTAGCAGTATTTAGGTTGTGAAGGAGTTTGAGGATGTGTTCCAATCATTGGAGGGATTACCACCATCTCGGTCTGATTCTATTACGATTGAGCTGGAACTGGGGACCACACCGTTATCCAAGGTCCCCTACAGGATGGCTTCAGCAGAGATGGCAGAGCTCAAGAAGCAGTTAGAGGATTTGTTGAGCAAGGGATTCATCCGTCCTAGTGTATCACCGTGGGGAGTACCGGTATTATTTGTTAAGAAGAAGGATGGGAGTTTCCGCTTGTGTATTGATTACAGGGGTCTCAACCGGGTCACTTTGAAGAACAAGTACCCTCTTCCCAGGATCAATGAGTTGTTGGATCAGTTGAGGTGCTACTTAGTTCTCCAAGACAGATTTGGCGTCGGGTTATTATCATATCTCAATAGATGAGGCAGATGTGAGAAAGACTGCTTTCAGGACGAGGTATAGGCATTATGAGTTTGTGGTGATGCTGTTTGGGTNAGGGATGGACTGGTTGCATCGGCATATAGTTCATCTGGATTTTCGTCGGGGTAGAGTGGAGTTTGAGCGTTCAGGAGGGAAGTTGGTTTTTCAGGAGATTAGACCGATTTCTAGGAGTCTCGTGATCTCGGCCATTCAGGCTGGGAAGATGATCGAGAAGGGCCGTGAGGGTTATTTGGTTACTATATATATGCCAGAGTCAGTGCGGAGGTCTACGGTTAGCAGTATTTAGGTTGTGAAGGAGTTTGAGGATGTGTTCCAATCATTGGAGGGATTACCACCATCTCGGTCTGATTCTATTACGATTGAGCTGGAACTGGGGACCACACCGTTATCCAAGGTCCCCTACAGGATGGCTTCAGCAGAGATGGCAGAGCTCAAGAAGCAGTTAGAGGATTTGTTGAGCAAGGGATTCATCCGTCCTAGTGTATCACCGTGGGGAGTACCGGTATTATTTGTTAAGAAGAAGGATGGGAGTTTCCGCTTGTGTATTGATTACAGGGGTCTCAACCGGGTCACTTTGAAGAACAAGTACCCTCTTCCCAGGATCAATGAGTTGTTGGATCAGTTGAGGTGCTACTTAGTTCTCCAAGACAGATTTGGCGTCGGGTTATTATCATATCTCAATAGATGAGGCAGATGTGAGAAAGACTGCTTTCAGGACGAGGTATAGGCATTATGAGTTTGTGGTGATGCTGTTTGGGTTGACTAACGCACCAACAGCGTTTATGAGATTGATGAACAGCGTGTTTCAGGAGTTTCTGGATGTGTCTGTCATCATTTTCATCGACGACATCCTGGTTTATTCTAAGAGTCCTGAAGAGCATGCAATGCATTTGAGGGCAGTTCTGGAGAAGCTGTGGGAGCAGAAGTTGTTTGCTAAGTTGAGCAAGTGCAGTTTTTGGCACCGTAAGATGAGTTTTCTGGGACATATTTTGTCTGGAGATGGGGCTTCTGTAGATCCGGAGAAGATTCAGGCTATCAGAGATTGGCCTAGACCGTAGAGTGCCACAGAGTTCAGGAGTTTCCTTGGTCTGGCAGGTTACGACAGGAGGTTTGTGCAGGAATTTGTGAGTAGACCACGACCGTTGACCCAGTTGAGAGGGAAGGATATTCCTTTTGTTTGGTCACAGGAGTGTGAGGAAGGCTTTGCAAGCCTCAAGGAGATGAAATATGTACAATTCGAGGGGTTACTCGATACAGGGTATCGTGTACCTGATCGGGTAAGAGATCGAGTGATAAATGAAAATGCATGCAATTAAAATACGAAAGCTTCTAAGGATGGGGTAATCGAATCCTAAGTGTTCCTAACCAGTACAGATTCCTTACATGCCTCAAGCAAATATTTCCTAGACAATTAATCTCTAAAATCTTGTTAAAACACTCTCGTGATAGAAACAATCAACCTTGATCACTCCCCTACCCAACTATCGTTGGAGAAACATGACCAAACAGGCATTAAGATCCGATTCATTATTGTCAGTAAACCCCTTACTCATCTAATCTCTTAGGCTAAGTGAGTAAACCTCTAGCATAGGTTGATTCAAGCATCTCATCTACACCTCTCGGTGGTAAAAACACCTTAGATCTAATCTCACCCTCTCGGTTTGTTGACAACATTAAGAACACCAATCTAGAAGGAATTGTATTAAACATATTCAATCAACTAAGACATCCTAACCGATCAAGAACACAAAATCATCTATCCCATCCCTAGAAACTTTACTTCACTACTCGGAAATCATAGCAAGAAACATAACAACAAATATAAAAGAAAATTGCATTATATTAAACGATAAAGTAGAGGGATAAGAGTACAAGAAAGAAATCTAAAAGAAATGATAAAAAGTTATGAAAATAAAATCTAAAACAAAAGGCAAAAGTGTTTGAGTCGCTCAGTTCTCTCACAGAAGCTCTCGCTCTCTGGTTTGAGGGTCTGCATCTTGCTCGTTTGCGAGGAAGGAGGGGAGGGGTTTATATATGTAAACCCCTTTGACCTAGCTTCCCAGACTTGCCCGATGGTCCACTCGATGGGGTACACGGGGATGAAGTCGGGTTACTCCTCGGATAGATCTTCGGGTTGTTCTTCCGGCTCTTGGATCCTCCTCGATCGTGTTGGGGTTCAGACTTGTTCTTCCAGCTCGATGGCTCCTTCGGGTACATGCTCGGGTTTGTCCTTGTTTTTCCCCATTTTAGGCTCTTAAGCACCTATTTTAATCCAAAATATGCAAATGCAAAAATGCAACACCCTAAATGGCCTAAAAGTGAATTCCTACAGTTAAATCTTGCTAGTCCTCTTGCAAGGAAGTAGGAGGGTGCGGTTTGAAAATGGGGATTCATAACCTTTATATGCTAAGCGAAGGATTCAAGCTATAGTCCTTGAAGATTGTTTAATGGTGCTAAGATCAATCAACATACTTACAAATATATTTATATGCTTATTACCATGCATCGATCTAGTTCAACCTCCATCTAAAAGTAAAGAACATCTCTTTCACATTCAATTAAGTGTTTGGCGAATTCTTGCAAATGGAAGGTGAATCTAACTCAATCGGTTTCAAGGGTAAGGCTTTTTAGTAAGGTGGTTTCAAACAAATTCTTTGGGTGGTTTTCTCTCAAAAGAAGGAATACTAGACAATTGTGAAAATTATCTAAGATTGAGAACAATTTGGGCATACAAAGCTTAACTCTTGATAATTTACCCTTTTCTCATTCACTTTCTTTTTTTTTTTTTTTTTTT
>NC_025700.1:10657630-10722385 GCF_000633955.1 Camelina sativa
ACACTTTTTCTCTTATTATTATTATTATTATGCTTAGAGACTTAGAGCTAATTGATTCTAACCTTAGGGATTTATATATTCCTCAACCCAACCCCAAATAAACATACTAACCACCTATCTTTCAAAACCAAATCTATTAGCTAGTTCAAATTGTAACTTAGCTAAATTAAGAGGCAGTTCTTTTTCGTTCTCAATACTCTCAAGGTTTCACAACCTATAGCACAATGAAAAAGGTCTCACTCAACAATTCACAACAAGGTTTGAAAGAAAGGTTTGGGTTCATGGGTAGGACAAATAAATCGGGTTAAACAAAAAAGATTGGTAAAATGGAGTGCTAACCCGAATTTAGAGTTACCATGAGCAAGTATTCAAGTTCCATAAGCAAGACAATTAAAGTTCAAATTAAATCCAATAATATAGAGATGTTCCGATGTTCAAACAAGTGGAGGAGGCATTCAAACGACACAAGGATCTAAGCAAAGATTTTTCATTTTTTCCAAAGATTGATCTAGCAACAATGAACTGTGATTAAGGGTTATAGCTTCAATCCTAAGGTTTGATTTTAAACAAGGTAATTTTAATCATTGTCCCCTAAGATGCATATGCAAAAATCCTATATGAAACAAACTAGACTCAATCCTAATATGTGAATGCAACTACATGAACACTCTTTTTTATTATTTTTAAAAATTTTCAAAGTTTTTTGGGTTTTTCAATGCACATAGATGCAGACTCAAATAAATAAAACTAGCATGCAAAAATTTAAAATAAGAAAATTAAGAAAATAAAACACAAAGTTAAAAATATTTTGGACCCTCCCCCAAACTTAAATTACACAATCTCTGTGTAAATAAAATTTGGAAAAAGAATCCAAGGATCACACAAGATGAAATAAACTAAATGCAAGGAGGTTGCAGCAGCCTCCATACTCGCCAACGTGTAGCCAGGGTCGTCTACGGCTTCAGCAGGTGCCAGTTTTTTCTCGTCAGAGAGCTCGATGATATGCACGGACGACTTACTTGGACCAGCATCTGAGGGGTTGATCGAGAGGGGTACCGCGTAGCTCATCGGGTAGGGCAAAAGCACTTAAGAGAGAAAAGACTTTAAAATGTAAATAGTATTTACAAACCTGCCTTTGGGATTTCCTCCCAAGTGAGCTTGTTTATAGTCTCTAAGCTTAACTTTCAGTTCATCTCAGACTGGCGCAGGATCGACGAGACGCAGAGATGATCCTACCTCTGTGATCTCATTTGTCATGTATTTCTTCACTCTCTGCCCATTCACAGTAAATTCTGTCTCATCTTTTCCTAGTAAAGTCACCCCTCCATAGGGCAGAACCTTTTTAATTTCGAAGGGTCCTGACCATCTTGACTTGAGCATCCCAGGGAACAGCCGAAGCTTTGAGTTGAACAAAAGGACTTTGTTCCCAGCTTTCAAATTCTTGTGTCGGATCTTCTTGTCATGAAAAGCTTTGGTTCTTTCCTTGTAGATTCTCGAATTATCATAGGCCTCTAGCCGTATATCATCGAGTTCGTGGAATACCATTACTCTCTTCTCTTGAGCAGTCTTTATGTCCAAATTCAGCAGCTTGGTCGCCCACATTGCTTTGTATTCAACCTCGACCGGAAGATGACAGTTTTTTCCATAAAGAAGCTGGAAAGGGGTCCGCCCAATAGGTGTTTTATAAGCGGTCTTGTAAGCCCATAACGCATCATCCAGCTTGAATGCCCAATCTTTTTTTGTGATTCGCACGATTCTGGCTAATATCGCTTTGATCTGTTTGTTGCTTACTTCCACTTGTCTGCTGGTCTGTGGGTGATAAGTTGTCGCGAATTTATGCTTGAATCCGTACTTTCTCAACAAGCCATCGAAAACCCTGTTAATGAAGTGGGTTCCTCCATCACTGATAACTACTCTTTGGATTCCAAATCTCGGAAAAATGATGCTTTTGAACATCTTCATTACGACCTTGTGATCATTCGTCGGGCTGGCGATTGCTTCTACCCACTTGGAGAAATAGTCAACTGCCACTAGGATGTACATGTTTCCATTTGAGGGTGGGTGGAAAGGTCCCATGAAATCTATTCCCAGACATCGAAAACTTCGACTTCTAAGATTGGCTGCTGAGGCATTTCATTCCTTCGACCTATGTTACCCATTTTCTGGCACGAATCACATTGTGCTATGAAGAGCTGTGCGTCCTTAAACATTGTTGGCCACCAAACACCAGCTTGTAGTATCTTTTGGACTGTTTTGAAGGTGGCAAAATGTCCTCCATAGGTGGACCCATGACAGTGATCTAGTACTCCTCGAACTTCCTCCTCTGCTATACATCTTCTGAACAGGCCATCCGTCCCTTTCTTGTAAAGATAAGGTTCATCCCAGTAGTAGTTGTTGACATCCCTGAAGAACTTCTTCTTTCTATGAGCGTCATAGTCCTTAGGAATTTCCCCGCACACCATGTATTTCATGAAATCTGAGTACCATGGTAGCTCAGCCGACTCGATTGCCATCAACTCGATCGACCTGGTAGACTCGGGGGTCGAGTAAGCTATCGTGTGTCCGATCGTGTGGTTCATTCTTCTAAGAAGGCAATGTGCATCAGTCTTTCTTCGGGCATTGAGTCATCTATTTGGAGTGGATCTTCGATTGTCATTCTAGACAGATGGTTTGCTACCCCATTTTCAATTCCTTTTTTATCCAGGATCTCTATGTCAAATTCTTGCAGAAGAAGGATCCATCGGAGGAGCCTAGGTTTGGTGTCCTTTTTTGAGTAAATGTACCGTAGGGCAGCATGATCCATGTAGACAATCACCTTCGAACCGACTAGGTAGCTTCTGAACTTCTCAAACGTGAAAACTACAGCAAGGAGCTCCTTTTCAGTTGTCGCATACCTCGTCTGGGCATCATCCATGGTTCTGCTGGCGTAGTCGATCACATGGAGCTTTTTATCTATTCTTTGACCCAATACCGCTCCCACAGCATAATCTGATGCATCACACATAATCTCGAAGGGATGGTCCCAGTTAGGTGCTTGAACTATTGGCGCGCTCACCAAATCCCCCTTTATCTTGTTGAAGGCGCCTAAACAGTCCTTATCGACAATAAACTCTGCTTCCTTGCAAAGGAGTCACGTTAACGGTCGTGCGATCTTAGAGAAGTCTTTAATGAATCGCCTGTAGAACCCTGCGTGCCCTAAAAAGCTTCTGACATCTCTCACTGATTTAGGAGGTTGCAGCTGAACCATTACTTCGATCTTAGCCCTTTTCTGAGATGTTGTGCCCTAAAACTATTCTCTCCTGGACCATAAAGTGGCACTTTTCCCAGTTTAACACTAGTTTGGTTTCTTCACACCTTTTCAGCACCTTGCAGAGGTTTGACAGGCAGGATGTGAAAGAAGCTCCATATACTGAAAAGTCATCCATAAAAACTTCCACCATTTCCTCTATTAAATCCGAGAAGATAGATGTCATGCATCTTTGGAAAGTCACGGGAGATTTGCACAAACCGAAAGGCATCCTCTTATTGGCAAAGGTACCGTAAGGGCAGGTGAAGATTGTCTTCTCCTGGTCAGCAGGGTGAAGTGGGATTTTTTAAAAATCCATTATACCCGTCAAGGAAACAGTAGTAAGGGTGGTTAGCCAGTTATTCCAGCATCTGGTCGATGAAAGGCAAGGGCAAATGATCCTTCGTCGAGGCTGCGTTAAGATTCCTATATTCAATACACATTCGATGACCAGTTATTGTTCTTGTGGAAATTAGCTCGTCTTTCTCGTTTTTGACGACGGTGATTCCTCCTTTCTTTGGAACGCAGTGCACCGGGGACACCCAAGTGCTATCAGAAATAGGGTAGATAACTCTAGCATCGAGCAGCTTCAGAATTTCTTTTTTCACCACTTCTTTCAGGTTCGGGTTCAGCCGATGCTGAGGTTCCACACTAGAGTACGATTCGTCCTCAAGGTTTATCCGGTGGGTTTAAAGATCAAGGGATATAGCCTTGATATCATCTAATGTATAGCCTATTTCTCTCCTATAGTTTCTTAATTGAGTGCAAAGCAAATCCAATTCCTTTTCAGGCAGGCTAGAATTGACGATCACTGAATAGGTTGAATTAGGTCCTAAGAAAGCGTACCTTAGCCCAGATGGAAGAGGTTTGAGTTCTACTTTTGGCGCTTTAGACTCGGACCAATCACCAGTGGTTTGGAGTTGCTGCTCGAGGTTGTGCTAGATCATCCTACTCGACCGGGCGATCGTGTTAGCGTCCGGGTGGGCTGGTGTTGAGCAACTGCGCGACATGACGTAGGAGGTGACTACTAACATGTCCGAGCTTCTGTTGTCGAACAACACTCCCTGTCTTTCAGCTTCCCTCATGTCCTCACTTAGCTCTGCTTCGATGACCTCTCGATAAGTATCAAGCAGCTCCTTGTAGAGCTCCGTTTCTTGATGCATGAATCCCTCCTTACCATCATTTGTCAGTGCTGTTTGTAAACAATCCCCGATTACAATCTCCTCAAATGCCTCCTCACGTAGTTTTTCTAACTCCTCTATCCAGAAGGTTTAACCAGCTATAGTAGGTTTTTTCATAGTTTCCCGAATGTCAAACTGCATAGTGAGGTCTTCCCCGAGATTCAGATCGATCTTCCTGTTTCTTACATCAATCATTGCCCCTACAGTGGCTAGGAATGGTCGTCCTAAGATAAGTGGATCCCTTGGCTCCACATCCATTTCCAAAACCACAAAGTCGGTTGGTACATTTACTGACCCTACCTTGACCGGCAAGTCTTCCAGAACTCCACTTGGTAACCTCGTAGTTCGATCTGCTAGAACCAATGGTGGTGTCGGTCGACACTAGTTATTTTCTGGTTCGTCCAGATTGATTCAATTGTCGATTTTGGTCGGTTTGGTTTAAGGAAAATGATGTGTGTAGAATTTCACTCCAAATCTTTTACCTGAAAAGACTACACAACGACTGAAAGTGTATAATCAGTGTAGTATTTTAGGATCGATCCCACAGAGAGTAATAGCAAACATGAACTGAATTAAAAGAGAAAGAACTATGGCTAAGACTAAAGAAGATATTGGGGTTTTGGTTTTCCTAATAACTATTGGAAATAAATAAAAACGGTTTAAAATTATAAGGCTAAGGCGTTGGGCGTTTTGGGAGTCATCTCAGGCTCTTCATGGTTGTAAGCAATATCAAGTGTAAGATCTAACAAGTAAATACTAATTTTGGTCTAGGCTCTTAACTACGAAACACTAATGAACTAACAAGCTATTATCATAGACTGAAAGTCTAAAGTCTTCGTACTCAGTTACTCAACTTTCGCAGGCAACAACACATGTCAACCAGCTAGTAAAACAAGTTCGATACATTCACCAAACTCCGCAACTCAACTTACGCAGGTGACGACGCGAGATTTGGGTATAACACTAGTTCGGAGAAGTAGGATAACGCGGTTAGCGCTCCACTTGGTGATCAATCCAAGCACATGCATTAAGATATAGATGTCCCAAAAGAACTCTAATATAAAACCGAAAATAAGATCTAACAACCTAATTGAAGCGAACCTATGAATTCCCCTTGAATCACCCCATAAAACCCAACAAAATAAACTGCTCGCTCATGATGCAAAGAAACAACATTGATATTATAAAGTATAACATCAAAAACGAATCAAATAAACAAAAGGGGTTTAAAGGAAACTTCTCTAAGTATCACAAAAGTAACTTGATCCCAAAAGCAATGTTAGTATGAAATAAGAACGAAAGTAACTTAATCCCAAAAGCAATGATAGTATGAAATAAGAAAGAGTAGAAAGAGTAGAAAGAGGTTGCGGCTGCTTCTTTGGTCGTGGCTATGGCTGCTCCAAAAGCTGTAGAAGATGCACTCGCATCTCTCAGACGGCTGGTCGGCACTTGGTTCAGCAGGCGGGTTCACAGAAGTCGAGGTTGCAAGCTCTGTGGCGCATAAGGCTGCTCTCCAGCAATAGCGAGCTCGATGTCCACTCTCACCCGCATGCCATGCAATGGACTGTGTTCCTCAGCTGCCCTCAGGAAGGGTTAGTTACTCTCTTCCTAGCTTGTGCACGGGTTCTCACCAATCCCCTCTGTGGTTGTATCTCCTATGCTCCACGGGTCCGATGATATCACTCATCAACCTGGTCCGCTTCTCGTTTGGTTGTCCTTGTTCCAAACGGACTACCTCTTTCCTCAACCGACCCTCTTCGGCTAACTTCTCCACTAACTCCATCATAAAGTCTTTAAGGTCTTGGACCATTCCTTGCACTATCGCATCTCTTGATTCATGATCATGGGCCACCTCTTGGCTCCTTGGTTCACCGTCAACCACATTTGCCTCATGTTCCGTGGTTTCCTTAACACGTCCTTCGGGTTCACTCCCGACTCTTATCTTACCACTTTCCGCATTTGCATTCTCTTGATCTTGCCTCGGCTCATCCTCAGCCATATGTATAGGTTCACTCTCGGCTTCCACCTCAGTCATACCCCCATGCTCATTCACAGAAACTTATCTTTTTTTAGATGTTTTTAGGTGGTAATACTTATGCATTGAATGTATGCAAACCAGCAAACAGAGACATAAGCAATGATATGATCAAGTGGAAGAGTTTTCAATTCTCTTATGCAGTTGTAGTATAAGAGATGTCAATCCTTAAAGTGTGTGATGTGCATGCAATCAAAGTATAAACAGTAATCCAAGTTAAGCCAAGTATGAAAGTGGTTTTGGTGAAATAGTTTGATGAAAATAATGTAAATGCAGAAAGTAAGATGCTTGAAACAGAAATTAAAATGCAAGTAAATAAAGTAAGCAATGCTGAAATTAAACAAACAGAAGTAAAAGTAGTAGATAAAACAGTAAAGGTGCAGAATTGAAATGGAACATAAAATAAAGGAACAACCAGAAGGTGCTCGATCAAGCACTCGACCATGTGACTAGTCGAGTGGGTTTTGATGAAGAACAGATGCAATCTTGACAAACTTAAACTAAAACATATGCAATGAAACAGGCTAATATGCGATAAGTAAACAATCAAATGACAAAGAAGGCTTCTAGAGATGGATTCATGGGCTAGTGTTCAGGCTGTGGCTATCTAAACTGGTCAACAAACCTCAATCAAACTTGAGTTATCTCTAGACAATGATCTTAATGACTCACTAATCCACTCTCATGACAGAAGTGATCAAGTTACAGTAACATCATAACCCAGCTCTCATTGGTGAAACCATACTGAACATGCATTAAGAACCAGACCATTACTTGTCAAAGACCACCTTGTACACCAATCTCTTAGGACAAGCATGATAATCTCCAGTATTGGCTTTATCTAACAACCTAGACATTGGTGTGATGCTAGGAAGCTTAAGATCTGCTCTTACGCTCTCATATATAAGAACAGCTTAGAGCACACCCAACCCAGAAGAGATATTTAAACAAGCAAGCTTGACAATTCCAGACTACCACAGCCCTAAACCAGCCAAATCCATCTCCAGAATCCTATCTCACTACTCAGATGAACAAAACATGATGATGATGAACATAAACCCAGGAAATGATGAAACTTGCATGATAAGCAAGATGAAATGATGAACACCAACTTAATAAAAAGAAGCAAGCTCAGATTCTCAATACACTGAAAGTTATGGAACTTACAAAGTATAGAAATCTGAGAGAAATAGTAAATCCTAAAAACCCTTAAGGGGTAAGAACTAGGTTTTTTTGGTGGCTACATAGATTTTTTTGGCTCAAGAGGCTTTTTTTGCGGCCATGGGGTACAAAGAGTATATATAGAGGGGGAAGGAAGTCCTGATTTGGCTACCAGACAAAATAGCAAGGCGGCTCGAAGTACTCGACCAGATGTGGTCGAGTGGCCGTGGTCGAGTGGTCATCCTTCTGCTTCCCAGCTGTCGAGTCTTGAGTTCCACACGGTCGAGTGCTGTCATCCAACCGGTCAAGTGCTTCAGAGTCAGGCGGTCAAGTGCTCCATGTTTTGTTGGTTTTCTCCTTGGTTCATCTCCTATTCGCTCCATTGATTGTACTCTTCTCATCCCAGATGCTATTTCCGTGCTTCTTGAGTCCAAATCACCTGTTTAAACAAGAAACAATACAAATGCAATGCAAATCCTACTCTAATGCACAAACAGGCGTTAAACTATATAAAAGTGACAAAATAGGCTGATAAAACATGTAAAAGATGTAAATAAACAGTGGTTAAACAAGGTAAAATATATACATATCATTCACCTTCTCGGTTTCATTCAATCCCAATCGCCTCATCAAGGCCTTGTTGTTGATCTCCACCTCTAGCAACATTGGATCCCATTGACCCATTCTTCTCGCCTCATTTCTTTGGTTTTTGATCTCTTGAGTCTCCCCACCTTGTTCTTGCTCATTACGGTCTCGGCTTGCCCTCATCAATGGGTTAGCCACTGGTACTCCTTGCTCATAATGTGGTACTTGTACCGCTACAACCCTGGATCGTGTACCTTCTCTAGCCTCTTGGCCTTCTCTTAGTTTCAACAATGAGAGTTGGTACTCCCTCTTCATCACTGGACAACATCTCAACCACTTCCAGGTAATCCTCCTGGTCACTATTATCTGCATTCGGGTTTCCATCACCCTCAGCTACGTTCATTCTCGTGTTCACTCCATCTTCAACATTGGTCTCTGATCTGACATCGGGTTCAGTTTCAACCGGCTCCTTGCCACAATTCTCATCCATAACCTCGGCCAACATATCGATGACTCGAGTTCTCATTCCCTCTCTCTCGTCTTCCGGTACTGATTGCGGTATGGTTACAGTCAAGCCGCGTCCATCTATGGTGCTCTGGATCTGCAATGGTATTTCAGTCTAAACTGCAGCCGCTTGGTCATCCCAACCATCATTGACCTCCTCTTCATCTCCCAAGCATTCGGAAGGATCAGTCTCAATAGACAGCTCCACTCCTTCACCATTCTCTCCTCCATTCACATTTCTGGTAGGTTTGGACTCAACACGTTGGTCAACCTCCTCCTCATAACCATCCAACAAACCATCAAGACTCCAATGCCCTGGACTCTGTCCTCCTGAACCAATGCCACCACTCACATCGTCTAAAGACATCTGCAACACCACCAACACAAAGGTTTCCACGGGTTAAACTAAGGTTTAGAAAATAAAACCTACCGAGTAGAATGAATCAGTTCCTAAGTGATGTGTGCGACTCAATTACTCGATAAAAATTTTGAAAAGCCCAAGTGGATGCACGTCTTTCAACTCGCTCTGATACCACCTGTTGTAACGCCCCCAAACCGTCCTATGGCCGGACTAACCACAGACTGGCCCAGTGGTCGTCACAATCAGACTATTGCCTACGATCCGGCCGAGGTTCCGGAAACGAATTAGGTTCCCCAGCCAGTCCACTGGATCCGTCTATCCGCTACGTACATTCCTTAGGCTTTGCATCCCTTGGTCCGAACGCAGTGTTGTTGGACCCGGAATATCTCCGAAAACAGCTCCACTTGTCCGAATTATATATGAAAATAAACGATTTATTATATATAGAATTAAGTTTACAAAATCTATGCAACCACAAAACAGAAATGTTGTATCCAACTTAACAAAGAAACAAAGAATTAAAAAGATCAACAAGAGACAATGACTTTGCAACACAGCACGAAAACATCCTATCTGATCCATAACACTCGGTACTACCCACCTAATTTTCCTTGCAAAAAAAATAATTGAGGAGAGGGGTGAGTAATCTAGTATTACTCAGTGAGTTGGGTAACCCTTCTAACATGCTAACCCCTTAACATGCTAACTTTCTATAACATGCTATCTCCCTATAACATGCTATCTTCCCATAACATGCTATTTCCCTATAACATGCTATCTTAAAACTTCCAACTACCCCACAAATTCCCCACAATCAAAGCAACCTAGGGAACTCATCCCAGACACTCCACAACCTAGGGCCCATCAATCTTTTGTCCTGTCCCAATACTCTTCAGCGTTGATACCACAAAGGCAACCAACCGGACACACCCCAAATCATCCGAGTTGTCACCCATCCCAGGTACACAATCGGGTAAACCGTGCCGCATCGTCATGCGGTTCAGGCTAGTAGCTAGCTAGACCCGAATCCATCCTGCCATGAGATCCCTCTAGATTAGCTCACCGGACTTCCACACACACGTAAGGAACAGAGTACGATCTCTAGCTAAGGACCGAGACATTTAACCAGCAAACTAGCTAGGACAACACTTAACTCTAGGACTCAAGACTCCAAGAATTAAGCATGACACAAACAACACACAAGTTGCAAGAAACACATGCTCACAACAACAATCAATTAACACACAAGGCTTAAGCCACAAGAAACAATTCATGCAACTTATGAAAATCCTACATGCATGCATCCTATATGCTCCCAATCCCCATTTTTTAAGTCTTTAAGTCATTAAATCTTACATGCATTTTAATCCCCAAATTCCTCTTATACATGCTGCTCTTTCCTCCCTGGAGATTCTCGCATGTCCTTAGGAAACAACACTCCAATGGTCTGATCTACCATCAGCACCATGAGGTTTAATTCCTTGGTTTTGGGTTCACATGCGGCACCCTTCCTCGCATGGCCTCCCCAACAACCTTCTTCCAATTTTTAGAGGTTAAACTCACATATTAAAATTTTAGGTACATCACACGGCTTTTTCCACCCTTGGAGATTCTCGTATGGACTCACCAAAATCAACCCCCTTTTTCCTAGTCTGATCTCCCATCAGACCTAAGGGTTTAATCTCCCTCAAAAATTATGCAAAATTAAATTATAACTTTTAACATGCATTTCTCAACCCCAAAATTCCCAAAATCGATCATGCAAGGCATTCCCCACTTGCATTAGATTTTTAAAATTATTTCCACCCTTGAAAAAATTCTTAAAAATTCTAAAACTCAACATGCAAGGCATATCACATTTGCAAGTGATATTAGAAAATTATTTTCACCCTTGGAAAATTCTTAAAAATTCTAAAACTCAACATGCAAGGCATTTCACACTTGAAGTGATTTTAGAAAAATTATTTCCACCCTTGGAAAATTCTTAAAAATTTAGAAATCCATCATGCAAGGCATTTCACAATTGCATGAGGTTCTAAAAATTATCCCCCAATTTCAAGTTTTAAAATCATTAGATCTAGCATGCAAGACATTTCACACTTGCATCTAGTCTAAGATCATGCCATTCTCCCCCAAGAATGCTGAAAATCCCCCTTAGTCTACATGCAATCTATAGGTCTACATGCAAACTCTACATGCAACTCTACTTGCAACAACAACAACAACAACAACTAGGGCCGATGCAAGAGCTAGAGAGCTCACATCCCCTTAGATCCACAACTCACCTTAGCTTTGAAGATCTTTGGCTTGATTAGAACTCCACCTCACCACGCCGATCTGACAGCACCTCCCCTTGAGCGAGCTTCCCACCGACGAGATCTTCTTCTTCTTCTTTCTCTTTGCTCAAAATCACAAGATTTCTTCCGCAAAAAGTTGAGAGAAACATTTGGCAAAGCTTTGGTGTTTAGAGAGAGTGATGTCGAATATGAGAAGCCATGGGGGTCTATTTATAAGCCCACACTCGATTTTTAGGTTCAGGCAACTGGCAATTTTGGCTTGACAAGTGTCAAAAAAATTGCATGCAGTCTCCCCCACGCGCGCGTGTATCTCTTTCCCTTGCAGAGACTCTTCCACTTCCTCGTCTTTCCCTCGTCCTTCTTGCGTCCTAAGTACGTCCGTACTCGTCCGCCGAACCATTTTCTCGCCCGCGAGTCTAATTCCTCGGTAGTCCTCGGTCCTCATGTTCGTGACTCCAGCATTCCTCGTCTTCCTCGGACCCCTTGTCCGTGACACTAATATTTCTCGGCTCTCTTCGGACTTCCCGTCCTGTACGTCTGATCCGTCCGTCGTCTGGGGTACATCGTCCGTCAGACTAGTACACGGCCATTCCGTTCCCATGGTCCGTCTTACATCCCACGTACCGTTTTTCCACGGCCATTACTATTCTTTTCCTTCCTTTCGTCCTTTCACCAATTTTTCTCGATCATGCATTCACCACAGTTCCGGATGTCCCAACGGTTCCCATTCGTTCTTTGGTTCTGGACCTTCCGTATCTTGGGTACAAGTGACTTAGCCAGTCTCCAAAATTTCCTTTTCTCTGTCTGTCTGAGCCATCTCCACGTCCTTCGTACATGTCCATCGCGTCCGGGACGTACTCTGTGATACGGGTCACTACAGTGTTGGTAATTGTGGATGCTCCTTGGTTGATTTGCTTCAGCTTGTTGATGTTAGGATCCATCGGCTCTTCATGTAATGGGTTGGTTGGCCATGGTTTCGGTTTGGAGATAGCCGGATAGGACTTCTTCTTGTTGATGTTAGCAAATGTTGTCCTCTTTGACTTGTGTTCGATGATTGCTCCAACAGTAGCTAGGAATGGTCTTCCTAAACTCAAAGGTCTCTCGGTCTTGTCTTGCATATCTAGGATGTGAAAATCGATAGGAACTATGCAATCTCCTACGACAAGTTGTAGGTCTCGACCAAATCCGTCGGGAACCTTTTGTGATGAGTCTCCAAAGACTAAACTGAGGTTGGACGGCGATATGTCTCGAAATCCTAGTGTATCAGCTACACTTCTTGACATAACATTAACATTAGAACAAGAATCACAAAGAGAGTTAGAGAATTCAATGCCTGTTATGGAGCATGAGCAAACAAAGCGTCTTGGATCTTTAGCTTTAGGTAGTCTCCTTAAGGGGTAGTGTCTTGCTGTTTCTTCATCAAATGAACATGCCATACGAATAACATCTTCATGAGAGTCAAAGAGTGGTACCATAGGGTTGGGTTCACGGTAGGTGAGGGCTGGTACGGCTGAGATAGCATCGCAATATCCTTTAGGATTCTCTTCGGGTTTTCCCGAAAGTACACCAACTTGGCATGGAACGGCATTAGCGGTTTGAGCAACTTAAGTTTCCAGCTTCTTGACATGGATAGAAATGCTTTCAAACTTCCCATTTAGTTCAGTATAGATGTTATCCATCCTTGAGTTGATCTATCTTGATTGCTTTTGAAAAGCAACAAGGAGCTCTTGCATCTTTGTATCGACATAGGCATCGGCTTGAGTGGTAGGCGCCTGGGCTGGTCTAGATTGGAAAAGCGGCTTGTTGTTGATGTTTCCACCGAAATGTTGCCTTGAAAGCGGTTAGCTTGCTGAGGATAGTTCTGATCTTGGGGATTTTCCACATTTGGGTTCCTATAAGAAAGGTTAGAAATATTTCTAAAATTGTTGTTGAAGTTGTTGTTGTACCCTCGGTTTTGGAAGTATCCTTGAGCACCAACATAGTTGACTTCTTCTTCTTGGTCATCAGAATCTTCTTGGAAAGGCTCCATGTTTCCATTGTTAACAGTCTCACAAGCATTTACTCCACGTTGTTGGTTCCGTAGAAGTTGGTTCATCATGTTCTTAAGATCGGCAATATCTTTAGCATCGGAATTACTAGAACAGATGGTTCTATCAAAATAAGTGCAAGTGTTGCTACTACTTGCGGCGAGGTTGTCGATGAGAGCTTGTCCTTCTTGAACGGTCTTCGTAGTAAAATCTCCATTGCTGGCCGTGTCGAGTGAAAGTTGATACTTAGGGTGTAATCCTCTATAGAAGGTACTTAAGAGGTTACCTTGAGCAAAACCATGATGGAGACAGTCACTTTCATAGTCCTTGAAACGTTGCCATGCTTCATAAAAAGATTCGACCGGTCCTTGTTGAAAACTTTGCAGCTTGTTGCGAAGAGAGTTCGATCTCGATTTTGTGTAGAAGTGGTTGAGAAAGGCTGACTTGCATCCTTCCTAGCTAGTGATCGATCCAGGAGGTAGAGACTTTAACCATCTATGAGCCTTGTCGGCTAGAGAGAAAGGAAAAAGCTTACACTTCAATAATCTTAGGGAATTCCATTGGTTCTTGTTTTAGAGCAGATTTCTTCAAAAAGATCAATGTGGTCAATCGGGTGTTCAGTAATATGGCCATGGAACTAATTTTGTTTCACCAAACCAATAATTTGAGGTTTAATCTCGTAATCACGTCATGGAGGATGAGTGATACGGATAGCAGCGCGGTCTTGAACGAATTGGTTAGGAGCATCATAATCAGCAATGGTACGGTTAGGTGCGGCACGTCTTAGAGGGTGCACATAAGCAGGTTATCTTCCGCCAACTTGAGGTAGTGGTGGATTAGAAACGAGAGCAGGCTGGTGAGGAGCCTTGAGTTTGTCTCCCACGCCTAAAGGATTAGCATCACGAGGAGCTTGTAGATTTTCTCGGCCAAAAAGAGGGTCGAGTTGCGGATCAGCGGCTACAAGTTTGGGGTTACCACCTTGTGCGAGAAATGGTTCTCCTTGCTTGTTGAGGGCAGGAGGTATCAGCGGTTGGTCGAGGTTAAGGGGACCTTGGTCCTAGTTCTTTTCTTCGGCCATGAGTTATTGTTTTCAAAGTTTCCTAAGCTCACGTTCTAGTCGATCAGTGTCTTGAATTGGAGATACGGCTCCAGAGGTTTGACTCCTATTCATGCACTACAAAATTCAAAAACAGAAACTAAAAGGGAAAATAGAGGTTATCGAAAAACAAGAAAATTAAAACTAAAATTGAAAAATTCAAAAGAAAAATTCAAAGTATCTTAGACAAAAGTTCTTATCAAATTCAATGGGCAGCTAGTTACTCCCCGACAACGCGCCTAAAACCTTTGATGTGTGTATAATTTCACTCCAAATCTTTTACCTGAAAAGACTACACAACGACTAAAAGTGCGAAGTTAATCAGTGTAGTATTTTAGGATTGAACCCATAGAGAGTTATAGCAAACAGGAATTGAATTAAAAGAGAAAGAACTATGGCTAAGACTACTATTGCAAATAAAAAACGGTTTAAACTATAAGACTAAGGCGTTGGGCGTTTTGGGAGTCATCTCAGGGTCTTCATGGTTCTAAGCAATATTAAGTGTAAGATCTAACAAGTAAATACTAATTTTGGTCTAGGCTCTCAACTACGAAACACTAATGAACTAACAAGCTATTATCATAGAATGAAAGTCTAAAGTCTTCATACTCCGTTACTCAACTTTCGTAGGCAACAACGCGTGTCAACCAGCTAGTAAAACAAGTTCGATACATTCACCAAACTCCGCAACTCAACTTACGCAGGTTACGACGCGAGGTTTCGGTATAACACTAGTTCGGAGAAGTAGGATAACGCGGTTAGCGCTCCCGTTCTCTAGATCAGCACTTGGTGATCAATCCAAGCACATGCATTAAGATAAACATGTCCCAAAATAACTCTAATATAAAACCGAAAATAATACTTGCTCATGATGCAAAGAAATGACATTGATATTATAAAGTATAGCATCAAAAACGAATCAAATATACAAAAGGGGTTCAAAGGAAACTTCTCTAGTTGTCACAAAAGTAATTGATCCCAAAAACACTGATAGTATGAAATAAGAAAGAGTAGAAAGAGAGAGATGGCGGATCATCAAGCTTCAAGAGATACAATAAGTTGCGGCTGCTTCTCTGGTCGTGTCTAGGGCTGCTCCAAAAGCTGTTGAAGATGCACACTTGAAACCCTAAGTCTTTAAGAGTATTTATAGGGTTTTGTCTTGAATTAGGGTTTGTAAGGATAAAAATGTCTTTTCTTCTTGAGTGCAGGACAAGAGGCAGCGAAAGAGGCTTCTGGACCGTGGAGGAGGCTTGGACTGGGCCGTGGAGATGGTCGCTTGTCAGGCCTTCAATAAAAGCCCATCGGCTGGATGGTTCTCCTTATGTCGGTTTGTAACACGTCTTGGTAAATCGGGCATAACGTCCTGATGCGTGAACGGATTGACTTGATTCCACTTCGAGGAAAAAGATGACTCTTTCAGATCTCCTTAGACACCAAGCACGTCAAAATGTGAGTTGTGGAAATGCTTTAAACGTTGCCCGTACTGTAAAGCTTTAAACGTATTTTCCTTAACTTTTGGTCCAAATTGCTATAAAACCTGTAAAACCTTCTTTAAACCTAAAATACTTGATAATAGACCTTTTATACCTGAAATCTCATCAAACTCTTCCTAAATAATGATGTTATTAGAAAACTATAGAACCAGATTATTTAAGTGGCAAGTCGACCTAGGTCGTGCAGTTTTTCTTGTTTTGGCTGCTTAACAGAGAGAAAAGGAGAGAAAACAGTTTTTAAAGGTTCTTGAGAGTGTTTGTGAAATTTCAAGGTGTTTTTGGTGAGATCTTTCTGTGGGAGTGAAGATCCAGGGCTAGGAACGTGTTAGAAGGTTGCTGGTTGTGTAGGATTCGTCATTGTTGGTGAGAAACTTCCTGCAAAGAGGTGAGTCAATAACCATGGCTGATCTAAGCATGTGATTCCTTGTTCTTGCTTGTTTGTTGTTGTTTTGTGTGTTATTCTTGCTGTGATTGGTTGCTACAGGTTCCTACGGACGTTTATGGTATGGGTTTTGAGTATTGGACGAATTGGAAGAGGTTGGGGAGTGAGATTCGACTCTCGGCTTCGAGCGGATCGCTGTTGCAGAGGGAGTGTCGAATTGGTGTCGGTCGACACCAGCAAAACGGCATCGATCGACACTGTGGGGTAGTGTCGGTCGACAGCAAGGCCACTGTCGGTCGACACCTCCCTTCCAGCGAGATGATGTTTGTTTTCGTGGTTTGTATGTTTTGTTTGTTGTTGTCTGGAACATTTGAATCACTGTTGCTTGTGTGTATAGCCCAGTAGATGGGATGATTGCCTCACTGAGTGTTTATCAAATACTCATGCATCTCAATTTGTGTTTGTGGTGCAGGTAAAGGTAAAGTGTGATCGTAGAATCAAGGCGATGAAGAAGAGGATGTTCTAGGGACTCGATTCGATGTTTTCTGGTATTGTTAGGTTGATAGAGTTGGGTCTTTAGAACTTGCTAGGTTGTTGGTTCTCTGTTTCTTGTTGTTTGATATTGGAATTGCTATGTTTTGGATATTGGTTATTTATTTATTGGATATGATTGGTTTATTGTTATGGTTTATGTTTTCTGCTGTTTGGTTTAATTTTGGTTAGGAGACTAGTGGGTATAGGACCACTAGGTCTAGAGTATTTATTTATATCACTATTATTATTATTTTATTTAAATTAAAAAAAAAAAACGGGTCAGGTCGTTTCAGTAAGCCTCACCAACTCATCTTCTCAATATCATATCCCCTTGTGGGCCATTAAATTTTAATAGTTGTCCTTATTTAAATATTGTCGGCTAGGACGGTGGTCTTCATTTATTTAAGTATTGGGACAAAGTTGTGGTCGATGAAATTCATGATCTCCAGATGAAGAACCTTGAGAAGGAGGACATAATTGCTTACCTGACTCGTGGACCTAATGGTGAGACCGTTGAACCCTCGATGATTTGGGCTGAACTAAAATAACAGCGCAAAGAACAAAGGGAACTCCAACAAAATTTTTGTGCAAGCTATGATGGCTATACATAGCTAAGAGATGAGTTTATAGCCAATTACAGTAATCAACAATCCTCACCTAGGATGTCCGGTTGTAGTAAATGTCCCACCGATCTCTTATATGTTGCCATTTATTTCCTTTCTGTTGCCATCCTCGTTACCATGTTTTATTCTGCTTTAAAATAGGACGTCAGTCTAGATCTAATTCATATGTTGTCCACTAAGTATTATGGTACGTCTGTACTTGTAATAGACTAAAATATTGTGTACGACAACTGTTTAAGAAGTTACAATTATTGTCCACTTCCAGAATTCTAATGCATTAAATGTTGTCCACTACTCATGTCAACATGTTTTAGACCAAAACACAAACTTGTGGAGGAAATGGAAAATGAGATAGAGGACAAATAATGTTTGCGGCATATGATTTCTGCCAGTGTGCACAACAAATTACCCAGAACCAAAAATGGTTGTTTCCTATTCTACTCACTTCTACAAATTTCCAAAAAACGCAAAAAATGAAGTAAAAGACAACTTTCTCATGCGTTATATGTTTTCCACTAAGTTTTTCAACATTTTCTAAAGCAAAAACATGTGGAGGACAAACAAAACATAGAGGAGAAATAGCGTATGCGGCATATGTTGTCTACTACAACAGACAAATAAATTACCCAGACCAAAAAATAGTGGGTTCATTTGACATACCACTACTAAGTTTGAAAAAACGTAGAAAAGATAACAACTACTTTTCTATCAACATAGAGCATGTCTTTCTGTTGTGCCCACGTCCAAAGCATCTTCCACACTTGGTCACTCTCTTTTTTTCTGTTAAATAATGTGCACACACATTGTAATGTTACTATATTCCCCCTGCAACATTAATGGGAAAGAGTTAAGTAAAATTATGTATACTTACGTGATGCACTTCACCTCCGCTAGAATGCCTGCATCTTTCTCATTTGGGACCGACATAATTAGGCCTTCGTACTTTTTCAACGATGCTCTAACAAAGTAGCACTCATCAACAAGTGAGTATTCATCCACATCCATTACCCGACTTGCAGACAATGCATGACATTGATGTAGTACTTTTACTTCAATTAAATTATCAATCCACAATCTGCATTAATCAACTCGCTAAGATTACACAAAGATGCTTAATCTATTCTTAAATAGGAATTGGTTCTTTGTAACAATCTTAACTAACTAACTGCTCAACCAGCAAACTCAAAGAAACAGAGCACAACCAGCAACAAACTTTAAATCAAGATTAAACAAGTGAACCTTGGGCACAGTAATTGACTTAGGATATAGCTAACCAATCCTAGATGTCTAAGCAACAATCAAGAACAATCCTATGGCTAAGAACACTAATGCAAATCAATCCATTTCCATGATAGAGATTCCTATGCTAATTAAGTGATAATCAACCTTTTCCAAAGGCAATCACAAGACAAGCATGCATTAAGAACAAGTCTCAATACCACTAAGCACCCTAATCATCAATTTCCATTGGCTAGGAATGCGAAGCTCTTGAATAGTTTGGTTCAGGAATTTCATCAAACACCTTATGGGCATGAAATTCCTAGAGTCTAGGATAAACATGATCAAGGCTGATCTAGCATTATAAACACCAAACAAGATAGGAAACACAAAAATAAAGCCCTAAACATCAAAGATCAATCATCTATCTCCCTAATCTACCTAGCCCAAAGTTCTAAAAGATCTACTCACTCATCATCATGATCACACAAAGGAAATGATTTGATCTTTGTGAAATCATGATAAGAGATTATAGCTTAAGAGATTTGAAAGAGAAATTGCTATTAAAAACTTAGAAGTACTCAATCATTCAACAAACCAAGAGTAGATGAGCTTAAGAACCCTAAGTGGCTGCTAAACAAGAGATAAACAAAAGATAAGTCTCCCCTTAATAGGATTAGAGTATTTATAAGAAAATAAAAGAGAACCCGGGTCAACCCAAAACAAACTGGGTCAAACCCGGATCAAAACTAAAACAAGTGTGGTGTTGGCTCCATCGGCCATGGCTTGGCCGCTTGGTGTGGCCGCTTGGTGTGGCCGCTTGGCTCCATCGGCCATGGCTTGGCCGCTTGGTGGGGCCACTTACTCTCCCTGATCTCCATCCAACTGAACTCCATCGGCCATCGTTTGGCCGCTTGGGCTAGACTGCTTGCTTCACTCGGCCATGGTTTGGCCGCTGGACTTGGCCGTGTATAGTCCCTGATCTTGACGTATAGGAGCTCCATCGGTCATGGCTTGGCTGATGTTCATGACCGCTTGCTTCACTCGGCCATGGTTTGGCCGTTGGTCTTGGCCGCGTGTGGCTCCTGTCTTCACTCTGTCTGTATCTACGTCCACTCAAACAGGTATAACTCTTTACACGCACCATTGCAAAGCTTACGTAATTGCCAATAACTTAGCTGAAGAACTCTGGAGCTAAATCCCAAGGCAAGGTCTTCATACGAGTCGATCTTTGAGGGACTGCAGACTGGTTCCGAATCATCAATCATCTTGTGTGCATCCAAATGTGTGTCTTCCATTATATTGCTAATTATTGACTTATTTGGCTCCAAAGCAAACTTTACTTGTACATCTCTACTCCTATATCTGCGATAACAAACTTGATGCAAAATGCAACCTAAACAATCTAAATGCTCATGAATATGCACAAAACAATGAAGAATTAAGCTCTAAAATTACATAAAACACAAGATATCAGACAGCATGGAATTTTGAGAACACATAAACCCTACATGTGCATGTTTTTATTCTCCAAATCAACCGGGAAAACACAACCATTGTCATCGTTAACTTGGTAAATCCAGTTACTAATCAATTCAACCATTGACACAATCGGATATTCAACAGCCTTTTTCATTGTTCTGTTGACTGACTCTGAAATGTTGCTACTCATTATATTGTACCGCATTCCGGCGGGGAAGTGTGAAAGTGTCCAATGAGGAACCTATTTCCGTCAGATAATCCGCACATGTACACCTTTGATCACGATGCTCTATTTCTCTCCACCAGTGCCTAAAATCACCAATTGTATAGGCTCATGCAGCTTTAGAAACTATTCCAGTTAGGCCTTCACAACCAAAGCTATGTTTCACGTTCCTAAAAAGATGGACAGTACAAGTTGCATGGTGCGCAACTGGGTAAACTTTCGCAAGAGCAGAATAAATAGCTGCATGTCTGTCAGACACAAACACAAGGTCTTTCTCGTCAGGGACAAACTTTTGCAGGTTCCTAAAAAACCATGCCCATCCAGCATCATTCTCTTTCTCAAGTACACCAAATCCAAGACGATAAATCTGCATATTCCCGTCTTGTCCACTAGCTGCAACCAAACATGCTTTATACTTTCCTTTCATTGTAGTGCCATCGATCACAATAACCTTCCGCAAGTACTTATAGCCAGCGATGGAAGCCCCAAAAGCTAAGAAGAGATATTTAAACAATTTTGAACATGTGATCACGTTCAGCTCTTCCAAAACCATACTAGGCAGTTAACAAGCCATTGGCCCCTTCTTCCCGTTCGCAAATTGAGAGTGCAGTAAATCGGTTAGTATCTAAGCTGAGGCCTTCTCACCATATCTAGACTTGCATGAAACATCGTAGTTGTGTTTCAACGTAACAGTTTTTATTTCTAAATTTTTGGAATTTGGGTGTGTAGTAGCATAGATCTGCCACCCACAGTTCTTATCTACGCAAGTAACAATTACTCTCCCTTTGTCAGACTTCCCAATTCTGAATGTGAAAAGCTTTTTCAGAGCATAAACAGCCAAATTCTTCAGAAGTTTCTTCTTATTAGCAAATACTCGGCCAACATAAATTGAATCACTTCATCTTTTTAGGTCCATGTTCCTCTCTTCTTCCTCTCGCCTTAGCATGCCGCAGACCCTTAAACGAGAGAGCGAGAGCTTCTGAGAGAGATCTTGAGCGAGTCAAACACATTTTCTACTTTGTTAGGATTTTATTTTCATTTCTTTTTGCTATTCTTTTAGATTTTGGTTCTGTACTCTTCTACTATATTTCTATTTTCAATACAATGCAATTTTCATTTATCTATGCTTTTGTGTTTTCTGCAATGAGATCTGAGTAGTGAAATAAGGTTTCTAGGGATGGGATAGACGATTTTGTGTTCTTGATCGGTTAGGATGTCTTAGCTTGGATATTTTTGTTTTATAAATTCCCTTCTAGATTGGTGTTCTTAATGCTATCAACATACCGAGAGGTTGAGATTAGATCTAGGGTGTTTTACCATCGAGAGGTGTAGATGAAATGCTTGAATCAATCAATGCCAGAGATTTTCTCACTTAGCCTAAGAGATTAGATGAGTAAGGGGTTTATTGACAATAATGAATCCGTTTGTATTGCCTGCTTGGTCATGTTTCTCCAACGAGAGTTGGGTAGGGGAGTGATTAAGGTTGATTGTTTCTATCACGAGAGTGTTTTAACAAGATTTTAGAGATTCATTGTCTAGGGAATGTAGGACATCCATTCTGGTCAGGAACGCTTAGGAGTCGAGTACCCCATCCTTAGGAGCTTTTGCATCTTGACTGTTGACATTTTTATTAATAACTCGATCCCTTACCCGAACACGTACACGATCACCTGCTTTGAGTATACCTTCGAGCTGTTCATACTCGTCTTGTTTACTCGATCACCCCACCCGATCCTGTACTCGAATGCTTGCATCGAGTGCTTAGGTCGTGTGGTTCTTGTATATTTACTTTCTTTTGTTTATTTTAGGATTGTTAGATCAAACCCATTGATTGCTTGGCTTGACTTGCATAGTTCTGAACATATCTCATCTGCTAGCATAACAACCATATGGATTGATAACCCTTTGTACTACAACTGCATAGGGAATGGATACCCTGCGTGAAAATCCTATTATCAATTTGGCGCCGTTGCCATTTGGTTGAATTTAAATTTGCTACGTTTAAGATTTCAGCACTTGCTAGATCAAGTTCTATCTTACATTTTGGTTCGGTACTGACTTGTTTACCTACATGTTCATTTATTTAGCATTTCAGGTGAAACTCATGTTTTTATTGGTGGATGAATGAAATGTTATGATGATGAACAATGGTGAAAGCAAGGTGTTTCAATTCCCCTTATGCAGTTGTAGTATAAGAGGTGTCAATCCAATCTGAGTGTTTGTGAACAATCAAGATGTGCATATGAGTCTAAGTCAAGCCAGATGTAAAGGTTGTTTGTCACTAACAATCCTATGATGAAATGTAAAGTGCAGAAAGTAAAACTACAAGAGCTAGGAGCTAAATGCAAATGGAACAGAATGATTAGGACAATTATGAAGCTAAAAAAGAAATAGAAACTATGATAATGCAAGTATTGAACTAATGCAAGGTAAGTAATGAACAGGATACTAAATAAATGCAACAGAAATGCAACTAGAGTGAAACAGGACAAACACAAATCATAAACACAAGTTCTGGGTTGGAACTCGAGCAAGCACTCGATCGAGTGTAGATCGAGTGCAGGGTCGAGCTGGACAAATACGCAAAACAAAGCAACACAAGAAAAACAGAGCAATACCAAAACGAATCAAACAACGATCAAAAAACAGGATTCAAGCTAAGAAATCAATAAACAAGGAAGGTCTTGAGGAGGGATTCATGGGCTGGACTATGATTGAGGTCATCTAACTTGGTCAACAAATCTCAAACAACTTGAGCTAATCTCTAGACATATATTTCTAAGACATGTTTAATCCACTCTCATGGCAAGAAACAATCAAACTCATGCATCTCTAGACTTGTTCTCACAAAGTAAAGAATCTACACAAGCAGGCATTAAGCAATATGTCAAAAATCAAACAAGACTTCTAATCTCTTAGCAAGCCTAATGATAGTCTCTAGATCTAGCCTTATCTATGCTCCTTAGACATTGGTGTGATGCTAAGAGGCTTGAAATCAGATCCTACCCTCTCAGATATAGGATCAGCATTAAGAACATCTAGCCCAAAAGAGATCTACAACAATCAAGCTTGACCAAATCAAGCAAACCTCAAACACAATCCAGCCTAACCCATCCTCAAGATCCTAAGCAACTACTCACAAGAACACATGATGAACAACCAAGTCATAAACCCAGATTATACTGAAACTTGCATCATTAGAAAGATAAATCAAAGATCTACAATATTGAAGAAAGAACCAAACTCAAATTCTCAATATTAAGAAAGTTATGAAACCAACAATATTGAAGAATTTAGTCTTTTTGTCCTTTAAAAGAAGTACAAGATCTAAGAAAATAAAAGTGCAAAAGGAATAATCCCAAAAAGGTAAAAACTATGTTTTTGACTCTCTAAAAAGCTGGACCCTTTGGTGGCTGCAGGTACAAGCCCTTATATAGAAAAAGTAGTAGAAGCCCTAAAAACGCTAAAAGACAAAATAGCCAGGTGGCTCGACCAACTCGACCTGGTGCTCGGTCGAGTGACCGGTCGAGTTGGCTCCTCTTGTGCTCCTCCCACTCGGTCGAGTGTCTGGTCGAGTGGGCAGTCGAGTTGGACTCCGGACCTTGGTTCTTCAGCCTTAGCTCTCTTGCATGCTCCTTGGCTCTTCAGCCTTATGCATGAAAAGATGCAAATGCAATGCAACTAAACTCTAATTCAAGAACAGTCCTAAAGCTATGCAATAATGGTCAAAATGGATGGCAANTAGGTTTAGCCTTATCTATGCTCCTTAGACATTGGTGTGATGCTAAGAGGCTTGAAATCAGATCCTACCCTCTCAGATATAGGATCAGCATTAAGAACATCTAGCCCAAAAGAGATCTACAACAATCAAGCTTGACCAAATCAAGCAAACCTCAAACACAATCCAGCCTAACCCATCCTCAAGATCCTAAGCAACTACTCACAAGAACACATGATGAACAACCAAGTCATAAACCCAGATTATGCTGAAACTTGCATCATTAGAAAGATAAATCAAAGATCTACAATATTGAAGAAAGAACCAAACTCAAATTCTCAATATTAAGAAAGTTATGAAACCAACAATATTGAAGAATTTAGTCTTTTTGTCCTTTAAAAGAAGTACAAGATCTAAGAAAATAAAAGTGCAAAAGGAATAATCCCAAAAAAGTAAAAACTATGTTTTTGACTCTCTAAAAAGCTGGACCCTTTGGTGGCTGCAGGTACAAGCCCTTATATAGAAAAAGTAGTAGAAGCCCTAAAAACGCTAAAAGACAAAATAGCCAGGTGGCTCGACCAACTCGACCTGGTGCTCGGTCGAGTGACCGGTCGAGTTGGCTCCTCTTGTGCTCCTCCCACTCGGTCGAGTGTCTGGTCGAGTGGGCAGTCGAGTTGGACTCCGGACCTTGGTTCTTCAGCCTTAGCTCTCTTGCATGCTCCTTGGCTCTTCAGCCTTATGCATGAAAAGATGCAAATGCAATGCAACTAAACTCTAATTCAAGAACAGTCCTAAAGCTATGCAATAATGGTCAAAATGGATGGCAAAAGATGCAAAAGATGTGAATATATTAAGGGAAAACAGGGTAAAATATATGAACATCAACACCCCCAAACTTAGTCTTTGTTTGCCCTCAAGCAAATAAACAAGACATAAGAAGGTAGGTGAGGGTTGAAAGTGGGATCTCAGCTCCTAAAGCTTGCAAATAAACCAGCTAGAATCAATCTCCAAGTTACTAGTACTATGTTGCAAGTTGAATGAGCTGTACTTAAAGACTTTAGACAAACCTGTCACAATCTTTACTGATTTGAGCCTTAGATGTCCACATGCATTCAAATCAACCATTTCCTTTAACATTCATTAATCAAGAACATGAATCAATTCTATGCAATGCTTAAACTCATTTGGCTTGGTAGTAAAAGGTTTAGAGACAATGATGGTCTCTTTTTAGAGTGGGGCTTATCAATATCAAGGTTCTCTCATAAAAAATGGATTGAGCTTTAGAAGAATGCTAAAGGTAAGAACACTTAGACACATACAAGAACAAAACCTTGTCTACCCAAAAGTAACCCAAGTGTTTGATCCTATCATTCTAAGCCCAAATGATCCTAGTTCTACCCTTTATCTTCTTCTCTTCTCAAATACCCTTTTCTCTTTTGTTTTCAAGCCTTAGGAGAGGTTTCTTATTTGATCTTTCTAGTGGAATGGGAGATTCTTACTTATTTGCTATGGTTCTCTTTTCTTCTTATTCTTAAGACATACAAGCATTTTGCTTTACTCTTCTTTTTCTTTCTTTCTTTTCTTTGACTGAAACCATCTTTAAACAATATCATACTTCCCATTCCTTCACTAGACTTTGATTTTACTTAAACACATTCCCCTCCTAAAGACTCTAACCTTTTCTTTCTCTTTTCCTCTTTTCTTTTCTTTCTTTTTCAAACAACCAAATCCCAAACTCAACAATGAAATCACCTAGTCCTATCTAGTTTGGAAAATGCAAACTAGAACTACACAAAGCATTATTCTTGTCAGTTCAAACCTAACACTTTCTACCAAGCTAAATCCCAAAATAGGCCTTACACACTCAAGAATAAACATGGCTTCAAAGAAGAGTTGGTTAAGGGTATTGGAAACTGATTTTAATGATTCAATCAGCTACTTGGATCAACAAGAGTGGTAAAAAGGAGAAAGATGATCCAAATATGTATATGGTATCCATGAGTTTAAAGCAATGCACACATTGATATTTAACAGTCAATATTAAGTTCTTATAAGTAGGAAATGGCATCAAATCACAACATGCTTCAATTTAGACCAAATGCAATGCAGGAATTCAAGGCTTGGTTCAATCTTATGCTTCTAACCACTCAACTAGCATCAAAGTACTATTAACTTGGGCATTGATCCTAGTCTAGTGAATAAAACAAGCTAACAAGGCAAAGCTCATCATAGATCCCTAATGCAAATATTATACAATCCTACATGAAACATGCTAAACAAGATCCTAATATGTAATGCAAACTACATGAACACTCTTTTTTTATAAAGCTTTTTGCAAAAAAATTCAAATTTTTAGGGGTTTTCTATGCCTTAGATGCTATGAAAATACTAACATGATGATGCTAAAAATTTGAAATAAGAACACAAAACATAATATCAAATGCTATCTCAAACCCTCCCCCAAACTTAAATCACACAGTCCTCTGTGTGAAAGAAATTTGTAAGAGGATTCAAGACCAAAAACAAAACACAATATCAAATGCAATGGTATTTACAAGGGAATGTGATTGTGGTACCTTAAGGATTGGAGAAGAAACTGTCTACATCCTCTTACATGCTGTCAAAAGTGTAGTTGGGGTCTTTTTGATGACTTGGAGGTGGAGATTGGGGTAGTTCGACGATGGTAATCGACCGGGACTCGGTCGAGTACGTGCTCGAGTGGGAGGGTCGAGCTGGACCGCGAGTCTCCTTTTCTTCTTCTAATTAAACTCCCTTGCTTCATTGACCATGAAAACACCAAAACAAATATCAAAATAACAAAATCCTAATCATTATGTACAGGGATACCTTAGGGACTTCCTCCCTAGTGAGCTTGTTTAAAGTCACTAAGCTTGACTTTTAATGCCTTTTTAGGCTTGAGGAGCATCCTGGAGAAGCATTGTGCACTTCTCAGGTGTTTCCTTTTCTCCCAAATACTTCTTAACTCTCTGACCATTGACTGTGAACTCACTACATTCCTTGTTGAGAAGTGTGACAGCTCCAAATCGGAGGATCTCCTTTATCTCAAAAGGGCCTCCCCATCTACTTTTCAACTTCCCAGAGAATAACTTGAGTCTTGAATTGTAAAGCAAAGCTTGGTCTCCAGCCTGTAGGTCTTTGATGAGAATCTTCTTATCATGGAAGGCTTTAGTTCTTTCCTTGTAGATTTTGGAGTTTTCATAAGCTTCCAATCTGATTTCCTCAAGCTCATGCAATTCAAGGCTTCTCTTAGCTTGTGCTGTTTCTAGATCCAAGTTCAAAAGTTTGATTGCCCATAGGGCTTTGTACTCAACTTCAACTGGGAGATGGCAAGACTTGCCATAGACCAGTTGGAATGGGGTTCTTCCTATAGGTGTCTTGAAAGCTGTTCTATAGGCCCAAAGTGTTTCATCAAGTTTACTAGACCAATCCTTTCTTGTTGCTCCTACTATTCTTGATAGAATGGCCTTGATTTGTTTGTTTGACACTTCAACTTGTCCACTTGTTTGGGGGTGGTAGGCTGTAGACACCTTGTGTTTAACTCCATACTTCCTTAGCATTCCTTCAAAGATCTTGTTGATGAAGTGTGTTCCTCCATCACTAATCACAGCTCTTGGAATTCCATACCTTGGGAAGATTATGGTCTTAAAAAGTTTAAGTACCACTTTGTGATCATTAGTAGGGCTGGCAATAGCCTCTACCCACTTGGAGACATAGTCCACTGCCACTAATATGTAGACATTCCCATTTGAAGGAGGATTAAAAGACCCCATGAAATCAATTCCCCACACATCAAATATCTCAACTTCAAGAATTGGATTTTGGGGCATCTCATTCCTTCTTGTGATATTTCCCATTCTTTGGCAAGCATCACACTTTGTGATGAACTTGTGAGTGTCCTTGAATAATGTAGGCCACCATAAACCAGCTTGTAGGACTTTCTAGGCTGTCTTGAAAGTTGCAATGCACCTCCTAAACAGCCCTAGCACTCCTTTAACTTCATTTTCTGCTATGCACCTCCTAAACAGCCCATCTGATCCCTTTTTGTATAAGTAGGGTTCATCCCAAAAGTATCCATTGATGTCCTTGAGGAGCTTTTTCTTCTTATAAGGGTTCATATCTGCTGGGATTTCTTCACACACCTTGTAATTGACTATGTCAGCATACCAAGGTAGATCTTCACTTTCAAGTGCCATCCACTCCTCCATCTCATCCTGCTCGATCGATTTCCCAAACATACTCGGCCGAGTGCTTGTTCGAGTAGGCGGTCGAGTTGGAGGCCGAGTTGTCCCAACTTGCATCAGTTTCTCCTCAGGCATTGAATCATCGATTGGAATCTCCTCCTCTATCCTCATTCTGGACAAATGATCAGCTACTCCATTCTCTATCCCTTTCTTATCAACTATTTCCATGTCAAACTCTTGGAGAACCAAAATCCATCTCAACAACCTTGGTTTTGTGTCCTTCTTTGAGTAGATGTGCCTCAAAGCAGCATGATCAGTGTACACAATTACCTTGGACCCTACTAAGTAACTTCTGAATTTTTCAAAGGCAAAGACCACTGCTAGAAGCTCTTTCTCTGTTGTTGAATATCTTCCTTGAGTATAGTGGTAAGTATTCCCGCCTGTCACGTGGGTGACCCGGGTTCGATCCCCGGCAACAACGCCAAATTGAAACTCATGTTTTATTTTGGTGGATGAATGAAATGTTATGATGATGAACAATGGTGAAAGCAAGGTGTTTCAATTCCCCTTATGCAGTTGTAGTATAAGAGGTGTCAATCCAATCTGAGTGTTTGTGAACAATCAAGATGTGCATATGAGTCTAAGTCAAACGAGATGTAAAGGTTGTTTGTCACTAACAATCCTATGATGAAATGTAAAGTGCAGAAAGTAAAACTACAAGAACTAGGAGCTAAATGCAAATGGAACATAATGATTATGACAATTATGAAGCTAATACACAAATAGAAACTATGATAATGCAAGTATTGAACTAATGCAAGGTAAGTAATGAACATGATACTAAATGAATGCAACAGAATTGCAACTAGAGTGAAACAGGACAAACACAAATCATAAACACAAGTTCTGGGTTGGAACTCGAGCAACCACTCGATCGAGTGTAGATCGAGTGCAGGGTCGAGCTGGACAAATACGCAAAATAGAGCAACACAAGAAAAACAGAGCAATACCAAAACGAATCAAACAACGATCAAACAACAAGATTTAAGCTAAGAAATCAATAAACAAGGAAGGTCTTGAGGAGGGATTCATGGGCTGGACTATGATTGAGGTCATCTAACTTGGTCAACAAATCTCAAACAACTTGAGCTAATCTCTAGACATATATTTCTAAGACATGTTTAATCCACTCTCATGGCAAGAAACAATCAAACTCATGCATCTCTAGACTTGTTCTCACAAAGTAAAGAATCTACACAAGCAGGCATTAAGCAATATGTCAAAAATCAAACAAGACTTCTAATCTCTTAGCAAGCCTAATGATAGTCTCTAGATCTAGCCTTATCTATGCTCCTTAGACATTGGTGTGATGCTAAGAGGCTTGAAATCAGATCCTACCCTCTCAGATATAGGATCAGCATTAAGAACATCTAGCCTAGAAGAGATCTACAACAATCAAGCTTGACCAAATCAAACAAACCTCAAACACAACCCAGCCTAACCCATCCTCAAGATCCTAAGCAACTACTCACAAGAACACATGATGAACAACAAAGTCATTAACCCAGAAAATGCTGAAAGTTGCATCATTAGAAAGATAAATCAAAGATCTACAATATTGAAGAAAGAACCAAACTCAAATTCTCAATATTAAGAAAGTTATGAAACCTACAATATTGAAGAATTTGGTCTTTTTCTCCTTTAAAAGAAGTACAAGATCTAAGAAAATAAAAGTGCAAAAGGAATAATCCCAAAAAGGTAAAAACTAGGTTTTTGACTCTCTAAAAAGCTGGACCCTTTGGTGGCTGCAGGTACAAGCCCTTATATAGAAAAAGTAGTGGAAGCCCTAAAAATGCTAAAAGACAAAATAGCCAAGCGGCTCGACCAACTCGACATGGTGCTCGGTCGAGTGACCGGTCAAGTTGGTGCCTCTTGTGCTCCTCCCACTCGGTCGAGTCCCTCTCAGCACACGGTCGAGTGTCTGGTCGAGTGGGAAGTCGAGTTGGACTCCGGACCTTGGTTCTTCAGCATTAGCTCTCTTGCTTTCTCCTCATGGTTGCTTCACTTCTCCTCAGCATTGCTTCCACGCTCCTTAAGCTCCAAAATCACCTGTTTATGCATGAAAAGATGCAAATGCAATGCAACTAAACTCTAATGCAAGAACAGTCCTAAAGCTATGCAATAATGGTCAAAATGGATAGCAAAAGATGCAAAAGATGTGAATATATTAAGGGAAAACAGGGTAAAATATATGAACATCATTAGGTACAACCCGAGTATCCACCCGACCCGCCACTCGATCACCTGGATCGAGTTGACCTTCGTGTACTCACTCGGTCAACTAATTGTGCATGCAAACACGATCCAAGGGTAGCCGCAACTTGATTCCTTTAACCAACAACATCGATCGCCCAAGGTTACTCCATCCACAACAAGTTCAACAACCGCAACCAAACATAATTGAGGAGATAATGAACAATCAGAACGGTCCACCAGGAGATGCTCCGTCTACTCACACTCAAAGACATGGCATTGTGCCACCTACTGTCCAGAACAACAACTTTGAGATCAAGAGTAGTCTCATCCAGATGATACAGAGCAACAAGTTTCATGGATTGCCAATGGAAGACCCATTGGACCACTTGGATGAGTTTGATAGGCTCTGTAACCTAACGAAGATAAATGGAATCAGTGTAGATGGATTCAAACTCTGGCTTTTCCCTGTGTTTTCTTTAGGAGACAAAGCACACATCTGAGAGAAATCACTCCCCAAGGAATCCATCACCACATGGGAAGCATGCAAGAAGGCATTTCTAGCCAAATTCTTCTCCATCTCCAGAACTGCAAGGCTGCTAAATGATATCTCCAGCTTTTTTCAGAAGAGCAATGAGACGTTGAGTGAAGCTTGGGAACGTTTCAAGGGATACACAAACAGATGCCCTCATCATGGATTCAACAATGCTTCATTGCTAAGTACACTATACCGAGGTGTGGTCCCTAAGATACGGATGTTGCTGGACACCGCAAGCAATGGTAACTTCCTCAACAAGGATGTCGATGGTAACTTAGCTCAATTTGATGGCCATTACAATGAAGAATATGATCGCACTGTGCGATCTACTAGAGATGAAGATGCCAAGTACAAGAGGGACATGAAAGCCCTCAATGACAAGCTGGATAAACTCATGAACCAGCAGCAGCATGTCCATGCAATCTCAGAAGAAGAGCAGTTTTTGCACCAAGATGGGGAGAGTACTTGGTTGGCGGCAGTGAACCTCATCAATACTAAAGGAGGTCACAACGTACGGCACAATACCTACATCCCCAATAATCATTACCTCAGCCTAACCACTTCACACACTTCCTCATCCCTCGATTTGATCTCAATGATGCACCAAGTCCTATCAACTCAAAAAACCGATGTGGTACAAATCAATACATGATTCGATGACCTCGCAAGCCGTTTATCGACCAATTATCAGCAAATACACAACATGTTTGATGCTTTACGCTCTCGAGTTCAGCTGCTCACAGATAAATCAGCTTCAACTTCAACGAGTCAGGAGTCTGCGCTGGCGATAGCACTACGGAGTGGACGCCACTTACCACCTCAGGAGGCACCACCAACCATTCCTATAGACAGCAATGACTTAGATGGGGAGGATCTCCGTGAACCGCCCACTCCTACTCACCCACCAAATCATCCCATAAAGCAACCCGACCCTTTACCCGATCACACCACCCGGGCTGATGATATGGTGGATATTCCTGTAATCTCACCACCCACAGACAAACCGGGAGGAGAGAAACAGAAAGAGAGGCGATTCATCCCTCCACCTTACAAGCCACCCTTGCCATTTCCTGGACGGTTTCGCAAGGAACTTCTTGAGAAGTACAAGGCATTGTTCGAAAAACAGATGCAGGAACTCGAGCTCCGCATGCCTCTCATGGACGATTTCACCTTGATACCCCCTTACCAGAAATTCCTAAAGGATGCGGTGATGGAACGGATCAAGCAAGTTCAAGGAATGGTCATACTCAATCACGAGTGCAGTGCTATAATCTAAAGGACTACTGCACCTAAGTAACTGAGCGATCCCGGGTCGTTCACATTACCTTGCTCGATTGGACCTTTGACTTTCAGAAGATGTCTCTACGACTTGGGGCATCAGTCACCTTAATGCCTTTAACTATAGCTAAACGTCTTGGGTTCGAGAAATTCAAACCCACCGACATCCAACTAGTTTTGGCAGATCGAACTACAAGGTTGCCAAGTGGAGTGTTGGAAGACTTGTCGGTCAAGGTAGGATCAATAGAAGTTCCAACCGATTTCGTGGTTTTGGAAATGGACGTAGAACCAAGGGACCCGCTTATATTAGGACGACCATTTTAGCCACCGCAGGAGCAATGATAGATGTGAGGAACGAGAAGATCGATCTAAAGCTCGGGGAAGACCTTACTATGCAGTTTGATATTGTAGAAACTATGAAAACGCCCACAATGGCAGGGCAAACCTTCTGAATAGAGGAACTAGAGAAACTGCGTGAGGAGGCGTTTGAGGAAGTAATAATCAAGGATTGTTTACAAACAGCGCTAACAAAGGATAGCAAGGAGGAATTCATCCACCAAGAAACGAAAATCTATAAGGAATTGCTCGATACCTATCGGCAAGTCATCGAACCGGAGTTAAGTGAAGATACGAGGGAAGCTGAAAAGGAGAAGATGATGCTCAACAACCAAAGCATGAGCAACTCGGTATTCACCTCCTGTGTCATGTCGTGCAGCTTCTCAACACCAGGCCACCCGATCACCAGCCTGATCACCACCACGACCAATACACCGAGCAAGGATATCGAGCACCACTCCGAATCACACCTACAAGCGACGGATGATTGGTCCGAGTCAAAGGAGCCTAAAGTAGACCTCAAACCTCTCCCGTCTGGGCTAAGGTACGCTTTCTTGGGACCTAACTCAACTTATCCGGTTATTGTCAATTCTAGCCTGCCTGAAAAGAGCTTAAATTGCTCTGCACTTAGTTAAGAAATTATAGAGGGGCAATAGGCTACACTCTAGACGACATCAAGGGTATATCCCCTGATCTCTGCACCAACCGGATAAACCTAGAGGATGAATCGTATTCCAGTGTAGAACCTCAGCGTCAGCTAAACCCGAACATGAAGGAAGTGGTGAAAAGAAATTCTGAAGTTGCTCAATGATGGAGTTATCTAGCCCATCTCTGACAGTAATTGGGTGTCCCGAGTGCAATGCGTTCGGAAGAAAGGAGGAATCATTGTCGTCAAAAACGAGAAAGATGAGCTAATTCCCACGAGGACAATAACAGGCCATCGGATGTGTATTGACTATAGGAAGCTTAACGCAACCTCTAAGAAAGATCTCTTTCCTCCCCCTTTCATCGACCAGATGCTGGACAGGCTCGCTGAAACTTATCTTTTTTTAGAATGATGTTGGGGTGGTAATACTTATGCAATGAATGTATGCAAACCAGCAAACAGAGACATAAGCAATGATATGATCAAGTGGAAGAGGTTTCAGTTCTCTTATGTAGTTTTAGTATAAGAGATGTCAATCCATAAAGTGTGTGATGTGCATGCAATCAGAGTATGAACAGTAATCCAAGTTAAGCCAAGTATGAAAGTGGTTTTGGTAAAACAGTTTGATGAAAATAATATAAATGCAGAAAGTAAGATGCTTGAAATAGTAATTAAAATGCAAGTAAATAAAGTAAGCAATGATGAAATTAAACCAAGAGAAGTAAAAGTAGTAGATAAAACAGTAATTGAAATGGAACAGGAAATAAAGGAACAACCCGAAGGTGCTCGATCAAGCACTCGACCGTGTGACTGGTCAAGTGACTAAGTCAGTGGGTTTTGACGAAGAACAGATGCAATCTTAACAAACTTAAACTGAAACAAATGCAATGATACAGGCTAATATGCAATAAGTGAAACTAGTAACTTTCTTGTGTGTGTGTGAAATGGAATTTGAATGAATGATATGATGATGAACAATGGTGAAAGCAGGGTGTTTCAATTCCCCTTATGCAATTGTAGTATAAGAGGTATCAATCCTAAATGAGTGAATGCAAGCAATCAGGGTGTGCAATACTTGTCTAAGTTAAGCCAATTATAGAGGGTGTTTGTCACTAACAACCTATTGCAGAATGTAAAAGCTGAATGTAAAAGCTGAATGGACAAGATACTAAATGTAATGGAACAGAATGATTATGACAATAATGAAACTAGAACAGAGATCAAACTATAGTAATGCATGTAATGAACTAATGCAAGGAAAGTAATGAACAGGAAACTAAATGAATGCAACAGAAACGCAACTAGAATGAAATAAGAAACAAGACATGACAGACACAAATCATAAACAAGAGTTCTGGGAATGAACTCGAGCAAGCATTCGATCGAGTGTAGATCGAGTGCAGGGTCGAGCTGGACAAAAACGTAAAACAGAGCAATGCAGACCAAACAGAGCAAGACAAAAGTAAATCAAACAACGATTAAACAACAGGATTTAGACTAAGAAATCAATAGACAATGAAGGTCTTAGGGATGGATTCATGGGCTGAACTTAGATTGTGGTTATCTAACTTGATCAACAAACCTCAATCAACATGAGCTAATCTCTAGACATTAATCTCTAAGAACATGTTAATCCACTCTCATGGCAAAAACAATCAAGCTCATATATTTCTAGACTTGTTCTCACAAAGTAAAGAATCTATACAAGCAAGCATTAAGCAATATGTCAAGAATCAAACAAGACTTCTAATCTCTTAGCAAGCCTAATGATAATCTCTAGATCTAGCCTTATCTATGCACCTTAGACATTGGTGTGATGCTAAGAAGCTTGAGATCAAACCCTACCCTCTCAGTTATAGGATCAGCATTAAGAACATCTAGCCTAGAAGAGATCTACAACAATCAAGCTTGACCAAATCAAATAACCACAACATCCATCCAGCCTAAACCATCCCTAAGAGCTAAGGAAACTACTCACAATCACACATGATGAACAGCAAAGTCATAAACCCAGAAAATACGAAACTTGCATGATTAGAAAGATAAAATAAAGATCTACAATATTGGAGAAGGAATCAAACTCGAATTCTTGATACTTTGAAAATTATGAAACAAACAAGTATGAAGAATCTTTTGTTTTCTCCTTCAAAAGAGGTACAAGATCTAAGAAAATAAAAGTGCAAAAAGCATAAATTCCCAAAAAGGATAAAATACTTGAATATCTAAAAAGTTGTCCTCCTGTGGCTGCAGGGTACAAGGTCCTTAAATAGGAAAAAGGAGGGGAAACCCTAAAAATGCTAAAAAAACAAAATAGCCAGGCGGCTCGGCCAACTCGACCCGGTGCTCGGTCACAACATGCTTCAATTTAGACCAAATGCAATGCAGGAATTCAAGGCTTGGTTCAATCTTATGCTTCTAACTACTCAACTAGCATCAAAGTACTATTAACTTGGGCATTGATCCTAGTTTAGTGAATTAAACAAGCTAACAAGGCAAAACTCATCATAGATCCCTAATGCAAATAATTAACAGTCCTACATGAAACATGCTAAACAAGATGCTATTATGCAATGCAAACTACATGAACACTCTTTTTATAAAGATTTTTGCAAAATTTTTCAAATTTTTAGGGGTTTTCTATGCCTTAGATGCTATGCAAATACTAACATGATGATGCTAAAAATTTGAAATAAGAAAACAAAACACAACATCAAATGCTATCTCAAACCCTCCCCCAAACTTAAATCACACAGTCCTCTGTGTGAAAGAAATTTGTTAGAGGATTCAAGACTAAAAACAAAACACAACATCAAATGCAATGGTATTTACAAGGAAGGTGATAGTGGTACCTCATGGATTCTGGAAGAAGCTGTCCACATCCTCATTCATGCTCTCATAAGTGTAGTTGAGGTCTGGTTGGTGACTTTGAGGGGGAGATGGAGGCAACTCGACGATGGCAATCGACTGGCACTCGGTCGAGTGCATGGTCGAGTGGGGGGGTCGAGTTGGACTGCGAGTCCCAAAATGTTGACCTTGCTGCTGGTAGAACTGCTGCAGGAGTGTTGGATCCATAAAGTACTGAGGTGGGATGGGTGGGTAACTTGGATAGCCTGGAAATGCTACTGGAACTGGGAAGCCATGAGAAGTTCTGGGTTGGGACTCGGTCGAGTGCATCTGGGGTGCTCGGTCGAGTGGGTGCTCGAGTGAACCGGTCGAGTGCCTCGCAAATGGTTGTTCTCGGCTACTTGCACTTCTCTTCCTCTGAATTGGCTCGNTATTTACAAGGAAGGTGATAGTGGTACCTCATGGATTCTGGAAGAAGCTGTCCACATCCTCATTCATGCTCTCATAAGTGTAGTTGAGGTCTCGTTGGTGACTTCGAGGGGGAGATGGAGGCAACTCGACGATGGGAATCGACTAGCACTCGGTCGAGTGCATGGTCGAGTGGGGGGGTCGAGTTGGACTGCGATTCCCAAAATGTTGACCTTGCTGCTGGTAGAACTGCTGCAGGAGTGTTGGATCCATAAAGTACTGAGGTGGGATGGGTGGGTAACTTGGATAGCCTGGAAATGCTACTGGAACTGGGAAGCCATGAGAAGTTCTGGGTTGGGACTCGGTCGAGTGCCTCTGGGGTGCTCGGTCGAGTGGGTGCTTGAGTGAACCGGTCGAGTGCCTCGCAAATGGTTGTTCTCGGCTACTTGCACTTCTCTTCCTCTGAATTGGCTCGTACATTGAAGCTCTAGCTGGTTCCACAGGGTTCTCAGCTCTTGAAAGTGCTCTAGTTGAGCTACACCTCCTCAAAGGGCTAGATGGTGTTGGTGAAGAATTCCCACTCTTCAACTCAGCAATCTCCTTCTTTAAACCCTTGATTGACTTGGCCATATTGCCCACCTTCTTCTTTAGCTTCTCAAATTTCTTCCCATGCCATTTGTTCCACTTTTGTAGGAGTGTCAACCTCTTGCTAGTTTCTCTCACTCCTCTACTATCTCTTGGGTTAGGTTCATAATCCTCAAAGTAAAACTGCTCCTCCCCATCAATCATTTCTACATCTCCAGCTTCATCAACTCTAACTTGTGCTGTCCCATCAAAGAAGTGCTCCTCAGCTGGCCAAAAGTCAATGTTTTCTCCTCCTTGTATGGTAGTGAGCTGTTGATTGGGTACGACAAATTGTCTTTTCCCAATTGTTGGAAGCTCAAAGTTGAAAATGTGATTTCCTTGATGCAGCTCCTTAGCTAGTATGAGAGTGGAGGTGAGGTAGTTTGCATCTATCCATCTTGGCAAGCCCTTCTCTCCTCTAAGTGGGACCTTAGCAGCTTGTAGTATTGGAGTAATGATGCCTCCAATGGTTAGGGCCCCTCTTGAACCTTTGTTTTGTAGCTTGCCTACCCACCTTCTCAAGTAGATCATGTGGTCAATGAGCACCATTGCAAGATCAATGCCTTCTTTGCTCCCAAGGATGATGCTTCCATCCCTTGCTTCAAGAATGATGCTATTAAGTGCCACATCAATCATCTTCAGCTCACCTGCATTCAAGTTTCCAGTTTCCTTCCTAGCAAAGAAGGTGTTTGCTAAGGCCTTGTGGAAGTACCTTAGGACTGGGCTCCTTATCTTGGAACTCTTGGTCTTTGAAGATGAATAAGTGACATTGTCACCAATGGTCTCCCAAATGGCATAGAGCTCTTCTCTTTGTATCTCCATGCTTCTCTCACTACCAACTTCAAAGCCCAAGATGTTAGCTATCTTCTTCAATGAAAGCTCATACTTCTTCCCCTTGATAGTGAAAGCAACATGACCAGGTCCAAACTCCTTGTCCTTCCTTGAATAGCAATGCATCTTGACTGTGGCTAGAAACTCACAGCTTTCTTCTTTATACCCCTCCATGCAAAGCCCCATAAACTTGGTTAGGCTGCACTTCTCAAAGAGATATTCTACATCTTCATCAATGCCTAGCTTTTCCATGGTTTCCTTGTGAGGGTATCTAGTCCCCAAGAACTGCATCCTCAAGAAGGCTTCATAAAGCTGCCTCTTAGTCAAACCACAAGATTCTGCTTCACCATCATCTTCTCCCTCTTCTTCTTCATCTTCTTCTTCACTCTCACTTTCAACCTCCTCTTGTTCAACTGCTGGCCTCTTCCCCTTAGCCTTGTGTCTCCTTATGTGCTCCCTAAGAGGTAAATCCATCTCTTCTTCACTCTCAGTTCGCTCAGGGTCCTCCTCAGCTGACTGGTTTCTGACATTCGGTGCTTCACTCGACCGCCTACTCGGACCACCACTCGGTCGAGTGCCTGCTCGAGTGGTTGGTCGAGTGGTTCTTCCAGCTTCTCCTCTTGAAACAAGGCGAGCATCACGACGATCCAGGGAGCTTTCAGCCGCTTGTTGAGACTTCCTAGTAATTTTTGAAGACATTTTCGAATAGAACTGAAAGGAATAGACTCAAAGCTTAAAGTTAATAGGTTAGTGACCCAAAAACTAAAAGAGCTAAGCTTGAGCAAAAAGATGAACTTTGAGAGAGATTTTAAACTTGATTTTAACTTGTTTTAAGCAATGAGAGAGTGTGAGAGATACATGATCGAATCAAGCTCTATTTAAAGAAGCTAAGGGGACAAGGAGACAAGGGTGGAGCGTCCATACCATTCAAATTTGAAATGGGAATCTTTGACCTGCTTTTTGCTGCCACTCGACCCCACACTCGACTGCAAGTGGTCGAGCTCTTTGACTAAATTTTGAAATTTCAAAATTTTTCTTCTTTTTCTCCCTCCACTCGATCATTAAAGAGAAATGGGAATCGAGTGGGCCTTGGTTGCTTGTCAGCTCGGTCGAGTACCTCTCGTGGGCTGGTCGAGTGGGCTTGCGAGCCTACTTCCCCAAGTCCAAATCTCTCCATACCCATCTACACTTTCTTTGAAAAGTCTGTCCAACACAAACATAAAAGAAAACAAATCAAAATTACAAGGAAAATAAAGCATATGTACAATGATACCTTAGGGACTTCCTCCCTAGTGAGCTTGTTTAGAGTCACTAAGCTTGACTTTTGATGCCTTTTCAGGCTTGATTTAGATACCAAGAAGGTGATGAAATCCTCCCTTGCACCTCGTGATCACTGAGAAGTTGATTCTTGATCACTTCACCCTTAACACACAAACCATATTTCTTCTTAATTTTGAGCCTTGGTCTTGCCTTCCTCAAAGTCCTCTTGTTTAGCTTGACTTGGAGATCCTTCACCAATTCAGTCAGCTTTTGAACTGAACCCTTGACCTTTTCCATTGATTCCTCTTGTAAAGAGAGCTTAGCCCTTGGAGTTGCCACTTCACTTAAAACTTCATGACCTCCTTTGTCCTTGATAGTGAAAGGTTGATCATCAATGGTGGGTAGGTTGTTTGATTTATAGATGTTAAACTTCATGGTTATCCCCTCAGCAATGTTCAAGGTCACAAGACCTTCCTTAACATCTATAACAGGTCCAACAGTGGCTAAGAATGGCCTCCCTAGAATGATAGGATCTTCAGGCTTCTTATCCATCTCTAGAACCACAAAATCTGTATGAATTCTTGCCTTTTCTATCTTGACTGGAATATTTTCCAGCTTACCAACTACATCCTTGTTTGACCCATCAGCTAGGCATATGTGAAGGTTGGTGGACTTGAAGTCAGTGTGCCCAAGCTTTTGTGCTATAGAGTAGGGCATCACACTGATAGATGCTCCCAAGTCACATAAACACTGGTTGTAGTGAAGATAGCTAAGTGAGCAAGGCAGATAGAATGGACCTGGATCCTCAAGTTTAATTGGGATGATAACCCCTCCAAGGTCCTCAAGATCCTTCTCATCCTGAGCATGAGCCTTCTTCTTTGACAATTCAAGCAAAAAATCCTTATAGAGAGGATATGGATCATACTGTTCCAAGGCAGGTCCTCTCTCTTCTTCTTGGTAAGCAATGATAACCTCTTTTATGGCCATCACTTCCTTTTTCTCAATCACAACTTCTTCCTTCAAAGCTTGCACTTCCTCTTGTTGCAAAGCCATCATTTCTTTTTTCTCAATGATCTCCCTTAGTTCCTTAAGCTTTTGTGCCTTGAAACGCCCTGGGAATGGTAGTAGAGGCTTGTAAGGAGGAAGAATGAACATAATGGGCTTATCAGCTTCGGAGACTTCAGCTCGATCAGTCACTCGATCACCCACTCGATCGTGTGTATGTTTGAGTGGTGGGTCGAGTTCACTGCCGGATTTAGTTTGCTTTACAAATACTTCACTCTGGGCTTCAACAAATGATGAATCCTCCCCAGCTTGGACTGCACTGTCCTCAGTGACAGTTTCCTCATAAACGTGAATGGCTTTGGCTGTGAACTCCCTTGGATTTTGAACAGCTTTTCCAGGGATTTGGGTGGGTTTGGGAGCTGAAATAGATGCTATATTGCTCTCCATATACTTCACTCTTGAGTTCAGACCTTCAAACTTCATATTGAGATCATTATACTGTGATGTTAACCTTTGATTCAACTCAGCAAATTGTTTAGCCTCCTCAAGCTTTCCATTGGCTTGCCCAACCAACAATTGTTGCATCATAGCTCTTAAGTCTTGTTCTTGGCCTTGGTTAGTCTGAAACCCTGGTGGGGGACACAATTGGGGCTGGAACACCTGTTGTTGCTGCTTGGGTATATAGTTTTGTTGCTGTTGAGGCTGTTGAGGCTGTTGAGGGGGGTAGAATTGATCTTGTGGGTTAGCCACATTGTTACTCCTATAAGAGAGATTGTTATTCTTGAATCCTCCTTGGTTGTAACTTTTGAATCCTCCCTGGTTTTGCATGTAGCACAACTCAGCAAACTCCCTATCTCCTTCTTGGACTGGAGCTTCTTCTTCACCAATGAAGTGAATGGTCTTTGATTGGCTTAGGAGAATCTTGTCAAGCTTCTCATTGACCATCTTTAAATCCTGCTTGTATTTGTCCTCTTGATCAGTGGAGGTGATCCTTATGGTTCTATCATAATCTTCATTATAATTACCATCTGATTGAGCAAGATTCTCTACCAACTCCCAGCCTTCTTCCACATTCTTGTTGAGAAAGTTTCCATTGGAGGTTGTATCAAGTAGCATTCTAATCTTGGGTAGAACTCCTCTGTACAAAGTGCTGAGCAAAGACTCATTGCTGAATCCATGGTGGGGACACTGAGTTTGGAATCCTTTAAATCTCTCCCATGCCTCACAAAAACTTTCATTATTTCTCTGTGCAAAACCTGAGATTTCATTCCTCAACCTAGCAGTCCTTGCATTGGAGAAGAACTTGGCCAGAAAAGCTTTCTTGCATGCATCCCATGTGGTTATTGCTCCAGTAGGAAGAGTCTTCTCCCAGAGATGAGCTTTGTCTCCAAAGGAAAATGGGAATAGCCTTAACTTGAAGCCATCTTCACTCACTCCATTGATTTTTGTGAGTCCACATATCCTGTCAAACTCATCAAGGTGATCTAGAGGATCCTCCATTGGTAACCTATGAAATTTGTTGGCTTGTATCATGGAGATCAATCCACTCTTGATTTCATAATTATTATTGGCAACTGCAGGAGGCACAATACCAGCTCTTTGGTTGTGTGTGTTAGGTGCATCCCCAGCACCAATGTTCCTTGCCTTTGGAGCTTGTTGATCTTGTTGCTCCATTAGCACTTGTTGTTCTTGTTCCTGATTGATTCTTGTTCTCTGCTGTCTCAGGTCCCTTAGTGGTCGGTTGATGTGATCAAGGAGTCTCTGAAGATTGTGATGACCCTTGGATCTTGTTTGCATCAACAGACTCGAGTACAGACTCGGACAGGCACTCGGTTAAGCGCAGGCTCGAGTGGATGGTCGAGTCGACTGGGAGGTAAGGTCTATTTGTATCCGGCTTCTGACTCGATCACAAACTCGAGCACTCACTCGGTCGAGTTGAAGGTCGAGTTGGTACCAGAAACTCAATCACAAACAAGCAGTAGAATAATCGAGATCAGTAGCGAACAAGGGGATAAAGGAACTTAATCTTAGAATAATATAGACCCTAATTGTAACAAATAAACACACAAATGGGCAACGTCGCCAAATTGAAACTAGTAACTTTCTTGTGTGTATGTGAAATGGAATTTGAATGAATGATATGATGATGAACAATGGTGAAAGCAGGGTGTTTCAATTCCCCTTATGCAATTGTAGTATAAGAGGTATCAATCCTAAATAAGTGAATGCAAGCAATCAGGGTGTGCAATACTTGTTTAAGTTAAGCCAATTATAGAGGGTGTTTGTCACTAACAACCTATTGCAGAATGTAAAATGCAGAATGTAAAAGCTGAATGGACAAGATACTAAATGTAATGGAACAGAATGATTATGGCAATAATGAAACTAGAACAGAGATCAAACTATAGTAATGCATGTAATGAACTAATGCAAGGAAAGTAATGAACAGGAAACTAAATGAATGCAACAGAAATGCAACTAGAATGAAATAAGAAACAAGACAGGACAGACACAAATCATAAACAAGAGTTCTGGGAATGAACTCGAGCAAGCACTCGATCGAGTGTAGATCGAGTGCAGGGTCGAGCTGGACAAAAACGTAAAACAGAGCAATGCAGACAAAACAGAGCAAGACAAAAGTAAATCAAACAACGATCAAACAACAGGATTTAGACTAAGAAATCAATAGACAAGGAAGGTCTTAGGGATGGATTCATGGGCTGAACTTAGATTGTGGTTATCTAACTTGATCAACAAACCTCAATCAACATGAGCTAATCTCTAGACATTAATCTCTAAGAACATGTTAATCCACTCTCATGGCAAAAACAATCAAGCTCATATATTTCTAGACTTGTTCTCACAAAGTAAAGAATCTATACAAGCAAGCATTAAGCAATATGTTAAGAGTCAAACAAGAGTTCTAATCTCTTAGCAAGCCTAATGATAATCTCTAGATCTTGCCTTATCTATGCACCTTAGACATTGGTGTGATGCTAAGAAGCTTGAGATCAAACCCTACCCTCTTAGTTATAGGATCAGCATTAAGAAGATCTAACCTAGAAGAGATCTAAAACAATCAAGCTTGACCAAATCAAATAACCACAACATCCATCCAGCCTAAACCATCCTTAAGAGCTAAGGAAACTACTCACAATCACACATGATGAACAGCAAAGTCATAAACCTAGAAAAACACGAAACTTGCATGATTAGAAAGATAAAACAAAGATCTACAATATTGGAGAAGGAATCAAACTCGAATTCTTGATACTTTGAAAGTTATGAAACAAACAAGTATGAAGAATCTTGTGTTTTCTCCTTCAAAAGAGGTACAAGATCTAAGAAAATAAAAGTGCAAAAAGCATAAATTCCCAAAAAGGGTAAAATACTAGGTTTTAGAATATCTAAAAAGCTGCCCTCCTGTGGCTGCAGAGTACAAGGTCCTTAAATAGGAAAAAGGAGGGGAAGCCNGCATTAAGAAGATCTAACCTAGAAGAGATCTAAAACAATCAAGCTTGACCAAATCAAATAACCACAACATCCATCCAGCCTAAACCATCCTTAAGAGCTAAGGAAACTACTCACAATCACACATGATGAACAGCAAAGTCATAAACCTAGAAAAACACGAAACTTGCATGATTAGAAAGATAAAACAAAGATCTACAATATTGGAGAAGGAATCAAACTCGAATTCTTGATACTTTGAAAGTTATGAAACAAACAAGTATGAAGAATCTTGTGTTTTCTCCTTCAAAAGAGGTACAAGATCTAAGAAAATAAAAGTGCAAAAAGCATAAATTCCCAAAAAGGGTAAAATACTAGGTTTTAGAATATCTAAAAAGCTGCCCTCCTGTGGCTGCAGAGTACAAGGTCCTTAAATAGGAAAAAGGAGGGGAAGCCCTAAAAATGCTAAAAGACAAAATAGCCAGGCGGCTCGGCCAACTCGATCCGGTTCGAGTTGGGTTTTCTTGTGCTCCTTCCACTCAGTTGAGTCACTCTCAGCACACGGTCGAGTGTCTAGTCGAGTGGGCAGTCGATTGGGACTCTGGACCTTGGTTCTCCAGCCTTAACTCCTTTGCTTTCTCCTCATGATTGCTTCACTTCTCCTCAGCATTGCTTTCATGCTCTTTAGGCTCCAAAATCACCTGTTTATGCAAGAAAAGATGCAAATGCAATACAACTACACTATAATGCAAGAACAATCCTAAAACTATGCAATAATGGTCAAAAAGGATAGCAAAGGATGCAAAAGATGTGAATATATTAAGGGAAAACAGGGTAAAATATGTGAACATCAATAAGTAAACAATCAAATGACAAAGAAGGCTTCTAGAGATGGATTTATGGGCTAGTGTTCAGGCTGTGGCTATCTAAACTGGTCAACAAACCTCAATCAAACTTGAGCTATCTCTAGACAATGATCTTAATGACTCACTAATCCACTCTCATGACATAAGTGATCAAGTTACAGTAACATCCTAACCCAACTCTCATTGGTGAAACTATACTGAACATGCATTAAGAACCAGACAATTACTTGTCAAAGACCACCTTGTGCAACCAATCTCTTGGGACAAGCATGATTGTAACGCCCCTGAACCGTCCTATGGCCGGACAGGCCACGGAATGTCCCGGAACGCCACTTTGAGAATATCCACCGATGATCTGGCCAAGGTTCAAGAACAGATCATGACCCTTAGCCAGTCCCTAGTAGGAAGGATGCAATCATAACAATGTAAGTCAAGCCAAGCAATTATGAGTTTTATCTAACAATCCTAAAATAATAAAAGAAAAGAGTATAAATAAAGAACCACACGACCTAAGCACTCGATGCAAGCATTCGAGTACAGGATCGGTGGGGGTGATCGAATAAGCAATTGAAATATGTACAATTCGAGGGGTTACTCGATACAGGGTATCGTGTACCTGATCGGGTAAGAGATTGAGTGATGAATGAAAATGCAAGCAATTAAAATACGAAAGCTTCTAAGGATGGGGTAATCGAATCCTAAGTGTTCCTAACCAGTAAAGATGCCTTACATGCCTCAAGCAAATAATTCCTAGACAATGAATCTCTAAAATCTTGTTAAAACACTCTCGTGATAGAAACAATCAACCTTTATCACTCCCCTACCCCACTCTCGTTGGAGAAACATGACCAAGCAGGCATTAAGATCCGATTCATTATTGTCAGTAAACCCCTTACTCATCAAATCTCTTAGGCTAAGTGAGTAAACCTCTAGCATTGGTTGATTCAAGCATCTCATCTACACCTCTCGGTGGTAAAACACCTTAGATCTAATCTCACCCTCTCGGTTTGTTGACAGCATTAAGAACACCAATCTAGAAGGAAAAACATATTCAATCAACTAAGACATCCTAACCGATCAAGAACACAAAATCATCTATCTCATCCCTATAAACTTTACTTCACTACTCGAAAATCATAGCAAGAAACAAAACAACAAATATGAAGGAAAATTGCATTATATTAAACAATAAAGTAGAGGGATAAGATTACAAGAAAGAAATCTAAAGAAAATGATTAAAAATTATGAAATAAAATCCAAAACAAAAGGGAAAAGTGTTTGAGTCGCTCAGTTCTCTCACAGAAGCTCTCGCTCTCTTTTTTTAGGGTCTACGGCGTGCTCCTTTGCGAGGAAGAGGAGGAGGGGTTTATATATGGAAACCCCTTTGACCTAGCTTCCCAGTCCTGCCCGAGGGTCTACACGATGTGGTACACGAGGATGTGGTTGAGTTCGTCCTTGGCTAGATCCTCGGGTTGTTCTTCATGCTCTTGGATCCTCCTCGATCGTGTTGGGATTCGGACTTTTTCTTCCAGCTCGATGGCTCCTTCAGGTACATGCTGGGGTTTGTCCTTGTTTTTTCCCATTTGAGGCTCTTAAGCACCTATTTTCATCCAAAATATGCAAATGCAAAAATGCAACACCCTAAATGGCCTAAAACTGAATTCCTACAGTTAATGACCTAAAAATGCTAAGTTAAGGGTATGAACAATGCAAAATGTGGACAAAAAAGGATGCTAAAAGAATGTAAATTAGAGAGTTATCAGACCCCCAAACTTAAATCTTGCTAGTCCTCTAGCAAGGAAGTAGGAGGGTACGGTTTGAAAATGGGGACTTATAACCTTTATATGCTAAGCGAAGGATTCAAGCTATAGTCCTTGAAGATAGTTTCATGGTGCTAAGATCAATCAACATACTTACAAATATTTTTCTATGCTTATTACCATGCATCGATCTAGTTCAACCTTCATCTAAAAGTAAAGAACATCTCTTTCACATTCAATTAAGTGTTTGACGAATTCTTGCAAATGGAATGTGAATCAAGCTCAATCGGTTTCAAGGGTAAGGCTTTTTAGTAAGGTGGTTTCAAACAAATTCTTTGGGTGGTTTTCTCTCAAAAGAAGGAATACTAGACAATTGTGAAAATTATCTAAGATTGAGAACAATTTGGGCATACAAAGCTTAACTCTTGATAATTTACCCTTTTCTCATTCAGTTTCTTTTTTTTTTTTTTTTTTTATCAAACCCCTAGAATTATACTACCTACATCCTTGATTTTAACTCTTCTTTTTTTTTTTACTCTATAAGGTTTAAACTTTAAACTTCTAGCTCTCTTCTCTCTCTCCTTTTTTTTTTCTTTTCTTCCTTTGCTAAACTCCTAATATGTATATATGTTTTTTTTTTCTTTCTAGGAAACTATAGCAAACACGTTTTCTCTTATTATATTGTTTTTTACTTAGAGACTTAGAACTAATTGATTATAACCTTAGTGACTTCTCTTTTATATATATATATATATATATATATATATATATATATTCCTCAACCCAACCCCAAAAAAACATACTAACCACCTATCTTTCAAAACAGAATCTATTAGCTAGTTCAATTTCTAACTTAGCTAAATCAAGAGGCAGTTCTTTGTCATTTTCAATACTCTCAAGGTTTCACAACCTATAACACAATGAAAAAGGCCTCACTCAACAATTCACAACAAGGTTTGAAAGAAAGGTTTGGGTTCATGGGTAGGACAAATAAATCGGGTTAAACGAAAAAGATTGGTAAAATGGAGTGCTAACCCGAATTTAGAGTTACCATGAGCAAGTATTCAAGTTCCATAAGCAAGACAATTAAAGTTCAAATTAAATCCAATAATATAGAGATGTTCCAGAGTTCAAACAAGTGGAGGAAGCATTCAAAAGACACAAGGTTCTAAGCAAAGATTTTTCATTTTTTTTTTAAAGATTGATCTAGCAACAATGAACTGTGATTAAGGGCTATAGCTTCAATCCTAAGGTTTTATTTTAAACAAGGTAATTTTAATTATTTTCCCCAAAGATGCATATGCAACAATCCTATATGAAGCAAACTAGACTCAATCCTAATATGTAAATCCCACCTCTGTGTTCTCATTTGCCATGTATTTCTTCACTCTTTGCCCATTCACAGTAAATTCTGTTAGGTGCTTGAACTATTGGCGCGCTCACCAAAGCTTCCTTTATCTTGTTGAAGGCGTCTAAACAGTCCTTGTCGACAATAAACTCTGCTTCCTTGCAAAGGAGCCGCGTAAACGGTCGTGCGATCTTAGAGAAGTCTTTAATGAATCGCTTGTAGAACCCTGCATGCCCTAAAAAGCTTCTAACATCTCTCACCGATTTAGGAGGTTGCAGCTGAACCATTACTTAGATCTTAGCCTTGTCGACCTCTATCCCCTTTTCTGAGATCTTGTGCCCTAAAACTATTCCCTCCTGGACCATAAAGTGGCACTTTTCCCAGTTTAACACTAGGTTGGTTTCTTCACACATTTTCAGCACCTTGCAGAGGTTTGACAGACAGGATGTGGAAGAAGCTCCATATACTGAAAATTCATCCATAAAAACTTCCACCATTTATTCTATTAAATCCGAGAAGATGGATGTCATGCATCTTTGGAAAGTCGCGGGAGCGTTGCACAAACCGAAAGGCATCCTCTTATAGGCAAAGGTACCGTAAGGGCAGGTGAAGGTTGTCTTCTCCTAGTCAGCAGGGTGAATTAGAATTTGGAAAAATCCACTATACCCGTCAAGGAAACAGTAGTAAGGGTGGTCAGCCAGTCGTTCCAGCATTTGGTCGATAAAGGGCAGGGGGAAATGATCCTTCCTCGAGGTTGTGTTAAGCTTCCTATAGTCAATACACATTCGATGACCAGTTATCGTTCTTGTGGGAATTAGCTCGTCTTTCTCGTTTTTGATGACGGTGATTCCTCCTTTCTTCGGAACGTAGTGCGCCGGGGACACCCAAGTGCTATCAGAAATAGGGTAGATAACTCTAGCATCGAGCAGCTTCAGAATTTCCTTTTTTACCACTTCTTTCAGGTTCGGGTTCAGCCGACGCTGAGGTTCCACACTAGAGTTTGATTCGTCCTCTAGGTTTATCCAGTGGGTGCAAAGATCAGGGGATATACCCTTGATATCATCTAAAGTATAGCCTACTGCTCCCCTATAGTTTCTTAATTGAGTGCAAAGCAAATCCAATTCCTTTTCAGGCCGGCTAGAATTGACATTCACTGGATAGGTTGAATTAGGTCCTAAGAAAGCGTACCTTATCCCAAATGGTAGAGGTTTGAGTTCCACTTTTGGCGCTTTAGACTCGGACCAATCATCAGTGGTTTGGAGTTGCTGCTCGAGATTGTGTTTGATCATCCTACTCGATGGGGCAATCATGTTAGTGTCCGAGTGGGCTGGTATTGAGCAACTGCACGTAGGAGTTGATTACTGATATGTCCGAGCTTCTGTTGTCGAGCATCACTCCCTCTCTTTCAGCTTCCCTCATATCCTCACTTAGCTCAGGTTCGATGACCTCTCGATAAGTATCAAGCAGCTCCTTGTAGAGCTTCGTTTCTTGATGCACGAATCCGTCCTTACCATCATTTGTAAGTGCTGTTTGTAAACAATCCCTGGTTGCAATCTCCTCAAATGCCTCCTCACGCAGTTTTTCTAACTCCTCTATCCAGAAGGCTTGACCAGCTATAGTAGGTTTTTTCATAGTTTCCCGAATGTCAAACTGCATAGTGAGGTCTTCTCCGAGCTTCAGATCGATCTTCCCGTTTCTTACATCAATCATTGCCCATGCGGTGGCTAGGAATGGTCATCCTAAGATAAGCGGATCCTTTGGCTCCACATCCATTTCCAAAACCACGAAGTCGGTTGGTTCATCTACTAACCCTACCTTGACCGGCAAGTCTTCCTGAACTCCACTTGGCAACCTCGTAGTTCGATCTGCCAGAACCAGTTGGATGTCGGTAGGCTTGAATTTCTCGAATCCAAGACGTTTGGCTACAGTTAGTGGCATTAGGCTGACGGATGCCCCTAAATCGCAAAGGCATCTTCCGAACTTCAGTGGACGATCCCGGGTCGCTCAGTTTCTAAGGTGAAGCAGTCCTCTGGATTATGGCACTGCACTCATGATTGAGTATGACCATCCCTTGTACTTGTTTGATCCGCTCCATTACTGCATCCTTCAGGAATTTTGGGTAAGGAGGTATCAGGGTGAAAACATCCATTAGAGGCATGCGGAATTCAAGTTCTTGCATCTGTTTCTCAAACAGTGCTTTGTACTTCTCCAGAAGTTCCTTGCGAAATTGTCCAGGGAATGGTAATGGTGGCTTGTAGGGTGGAGGGATGAATCTTCTTTCTTTCTGTTTCTCTCCTCCCGGTTTGTCTGCAGGAGGCGGAGTTACTGGAGTGTCGACCCGATCATCTATCCGAGGAGTGTGGTCGGGTGCAGGGGCGGACTGTTCTGGAGAATGGGCTGGTGAGAGTGGAGGTGAGATATGGGATGTCAATCCATCTTGACTAGGTCTTTTCACCTCTAAGTGGGACATTTTCAGCTTTAAGTATTGAAGTAATGATGCCTCCAATGGTTAGGACTCCAGTTGAGCCCCTCTTGTGTAGCTTGCTGACCCAACTTCTGTAGTAGATAAATTGTTCAATGAGGACCATAGCTACGTTTGTTTCCACATTATTCCCAAGAATGATGGTCCCATCTCTTGCTGTTGTGATGATACTGTAAAGTGCTACATCTATCATCTTCAGCTCTCCCTCATTCAAATTGCAAGTATCCTTTCTACCAAAGAGGGTATTCGCCAAAGCCTTGTGGAAGTACCTTAGGATCGGGCTTCTAATCTTGGAAATCTTGGTGCTAGAGGAGGAGTATGGCCTATCTTCTCTTATGGTTTGCCATACAGATTGCAATTCTTCTTTTGGTATGACAATATTGTTGGCAGATCCCATGTCAAATCCAAAAAGTTCAGCAATCTCTGCAAAGGAAAGCTCATAGCTCCTGCCCTTGATTGAGAAAGTGATGTATCCAGGCTCTTCTTCTTGCTCCATTTGGTCTTCATAGCTATGCCTTTGGAGAGTTGCTAAGAATTCACAGCTCATCTCCCTGTAACCCTCCATGTGCATCTCCATGAATTTGGCTATGTTGCACTTGCTGAAAAGAAGCTCCACATCCTCAGCTATACCAAGTTCCAACATAGTCTCCTTGTGTGGATATTTTGTCCCTTGGAACTTAATGCTCATGAAGGCTTCATAGAGTTGGGTTGTGGAAAACTTCCCAGAATCTTCTTCTATCTCATCTTGATGTGGCTCCTCAGCTTGTGGTGGTTCTTCAGCTGGCCTCTTTTCTCTTGAAATGTTCCTCCTATGCTTAGAAAAATCAAACACCAATTCGCCCTCCTCCTCACTCATGACCCAGTCTTCTTCCTCAGGTTGATTCTGCCGCATTCTCCTACTCGACGAGACACTCGACCGACCACTCGACTGTTTGCGTGGTCAAGTTCCAGGTCGAGTGTCTTCCCCAGCTTCTCTTGGATTATAAGGCACCTTTTGGAGCTCAGGAAAGCTGGCAGCTACAAGCTTAGTGGCTGCTCGGCGAGCAGCAATTCTCTCTTGTGAAGTCATTTCAAAAGAAACTTGGAAGAACAAACTGAAAACTCAAAATTAATAGGTTAGTGAACCAACAAGATAGAAAGAAATGAGCTTTTAGCTAGCCTTGAAACATAGATAGCCTTGGCAGTGAACTCCCTTAGTTTTTGAATTGCTTTTCCAGGCAGTTGATTAGGCTTTGGACCTGAAGTAGAGGCCATATTGCTCTCCATGAATGTAACCTTTGAGTTAAGGCTTTCAAACTTGATGTTTAGGTCATTATAAGTGGAGTCTATTCTCTGGTTGATCGCAGCAAACGTCTTGGAGGTTTCCATCTGACCAGTGGCTTGGTTAAGCAACAGTTGCTGCATCAATGTTCTTAAGTCTGGTTCCTGGGCTTGGGTGGTCTGAAACCCTGGTGGGGGACACATTTGACCCTGGTAACCTTGGTTCTGTTTTTTAGGCACATAATTGTGCTGCAGTTGTGCTTGTTGTGGTGGATATACTTGGTCCTGTGGATTGGCCACATTTGTACTTCTATAAGACAGATTGTTGTTCTTGAACTGGTTATAGGGCTTGAAGCCTCCTTGGTTCTGGATGTAACATAGCTCAGCTACCTTATTCTCCCCATCTTGAATTGTTGTGTCCTCCTCAGCAAGAAAGTGAATATATTTCTGTTGACTGAGCAGAATCTTGTCTAACTTCTCATTCACAATTTTCAGATCCTTCTTGTATTTCTCATATGGGGCTGAATCCACAAATCTTACAGTTCTTTCATAGTCTTCATTATAGTTTCCATCTGACTGGGCCAAGTTTTCTACAAGTTCCCATCCTTCATCCACATGTTTGTTGAGAAAGTTCCCATTTGATGCAGTGTCCAGCAACATTCTGATCTTTGGTAGAACTCCTCTGTGTAGTGTGCTAAGTAGGGACTCATTGCTGAACCCATGGTGTGGACAATGAGTTTGATAACCCTTGAACCTTTCCCAAGCTTCACAGAAAGTTTCATTGTTCTTCTGCGCAAAATCAGAAATCTCATTCTTCAACCTTGTTGTCCTTTCATTGGAGAAGAACTTGGCTAAGAAGGCTTTCTTGCATCCATCCCAAGTGGTGATGGCTCCTTTTGGTAAGGTCTTCTCCCACAAGTGATCATTTTCTCCAAGTGAAAAAGAAAACAGTCTGAGCTTGAAACTGTCTTCACTTACACCATTGATCTTGGTTAGGCAACAGAGCCTGTCAAATTCATCAAGGTGGTCTAAAGGATCTTCCATTGGCAGACCAAGGAACTTGTTTGACTGAATCATTGTGACGAGCCCACTTTTGATTTCAAAATTATTGTTTGCCACTGCATGAGGAACTATTCCTGCTTTTTGTGTATGAGTATTTGGAGCATCTCCTGCTCCAATTTGTCTTGGTCTTTGCATAGGTAGATCCATCAGTAGTTCTTGCTCTTGTTCTTGAAGGATCCTGGTTTTCTGTTGTCGCAAGTCCCTTGGTAGGCGATTGATGTGATCTATATACTTCTGCAAGTTCTGATTCCCCTTTGATCTTGTCTGCATCAACTAACTCTACTAACTGCTCGGACTGACACTCGATCCTGTACTTGCTCGAGGGGCGTGGTCGATTGGCTAACTGACTAACTTGTACTCAATCACTGAGTCGAAGGTCACTTGATCGAGTGTATGCTCGAGTGGTGTACCTGAAACTCAAAATAACCAACCAAAACTGTGACAATGGTGAACGATTAGTAACAGACCTTAATCTTGGATCTATGTAAACCCTAAATGAAACAAATCAACACACTAGTGGCAACAGCGCCAATTGAAACTTATCTTTTTTTAGAATGATGTTGGGGTGGTAATACTTATTCAATGAATGTATGCAAACCAGCAAACAGAGACATAAGCAATGATATGATCAAGTGGAAGAGGTTTCAATTCTCTTATGCAGTTGTAGTATAAGAGATGTCAATCCATAAAGTTTGTGATGTGCATGCAATCAAAGTATGAACAGTAATCCAAGTTAAGCCAAGTATGAAAGTGGTTTTGGTGAAACAGTTTGATGAAAATAATGTAAATGCAGAAAGTAAAGTAAAAGCAGAAGCAAAAATTAAAATGCAAGTAAATAAAGTAAGCAATGCTGAAATTAAACAAACATAAGTAAAAGCAGTAGATAAAACAGTAAAGGTGCAGAATTGAAATGGAACAGAAAATAAAGGAACAACCCGAAGGTGCTCGATCAAGCACTCGACCGTGTGACTGGTCGAGTGACTAGGTCGAGTGGATTTTGACGAAGAACATATGCAATCTTGACAAACTTAAACTGACACAAATGCAATGAAACAGGCTAATATGTGATAAGTAAACAATCAAATGACAAAAAAGGCTTCTAGAGATGGATTCATGGGCTAGTGTTCAGGCTGTGGCTATCTAAACTGGTCAACAAACCTCAATTAAACTTGAGCTATCTCTAGACAATGATCTTAATGACGCACTAATCCACTCTCATGATAGAAGTGATCAAGTTACAGTAACATCCTAACCCAACTCTCATTGGTGAAACCATACTGAACAGCATTAAGAACCAGACCATTACTTGTCAAAGAACACCTTGTGCAACCAATCTCTTGGGACAAGCATGATAATCTCCATTATTGGCTTTATCTAACAACCTAGACATTGGTGTGATGCTAAGAAGCTTAAGATCTGCTCTTACCCTCAGATATAAGAACAGCTTAGAGCACACCCAACCCAGAAGAGATATTTAAACAAGCAAGCTTGACCATTCCAGACTACCACAGCCCTAAACCAACCTAATCCATCTCCATAATCCTAACTCACTACTCAGATGAACAAAACATGATGATGATGAACATAAACCCAGGAAATGATGAAACTTGCATGATAAGCAAGATGAAATGATGAACAACAACTGAATATAAAGAAGCATGCTCAGATTCTCAATACACTGAAAGTTATGGAACTTACAAAGTATAAAAATCTGAGAGAAACAGTAAATAAAAGAAGCAAAGCTGTTAATAAATCCTAAAAACTCTTAAGGGGTAAGAACTAGGTTTTTTTGGTGGCTACAGAGACCTTTTTTGGCTAAAGAGGGTTTTTTTTTGCGGCCATGGGGTACAAAGAGTATATATAGAGGGGGAAGGAACCTGATTTGGCTACCAGACAAAATAGCAAGGCGGCTCGATGTACTCGAGCAGATGTGGTCGAGTGGTCGTGGTCGAGTGGTCATCCTTCTGCTTCCCACCGGTCGAGTCTTGAGTTTCACACGGTCGAGTGCTGTCATCCAAACGGTCGAGTGCTTCAGAGTCAGACGGTCAAGTGCTCCATGTTTTGTTGGTTTTCTCCTTGATTCATCTCCTATTTGCTCCATTGATTGTACTCTTCTCATCGCAGATGCTATTTCCGTGCTTCTTGAGTCCAAATCACTTGTTTAAACAAGAAACAATGCAAATGCAATGCAAATCCTACTCTAATGCACAAACAGTCCTTAAACTATATGAAAGTGACAAAATAGGCTGATAAAACATGTAAAATATGTAAATAAACAGTGGTTAAACAAGGTAAAATATATACATATCACTCGCTAACCACCCCTACTACTATTTCTTTGAAGGGTATAGTCGATTTTTCCAAATCCCTATACACCATGCCGACCAGGAGAAAACGACATTCACCTGCCCTTATGGTACCTTTGCCTACAAGAGGATGCCCTTCGGTCTGTGTAACGCTCCCGCAACTTTCCAAAGATGCATGACGTCCATCTTCTTGGATTTAATAGAAGAGAAGGTGGAGGTTTTCATGGATGACTTTTCAGTATATGGAGCCTCTTTCTCATCTTGTCTCTCAAACCTCTATAAGGTGCTCAAAAGGTGCGAAGAAACCAACCTAGTTTTGAATTGGGAAAAGTGCCACTTTATGGTTCAGGAAGAGATAGTCCTAGGCCACAAGATCTCAGAAAAGGGGATAGAGGTTGACAAAGCTAAGATAAAAGTGATGGTTCAACTGCAACCTCTTAAATCGGTGAAAGACGTTAGAAGCTTCCTAGGTCACGCAGGGTTCTACAGGCGATTTATTAAAGACTTCTCTAAGATCGCCCGAACGTTACACGACTCCTTTGCAAAGAAGCAGTATTTATTGTCGACAAGGATTGTTTGGATGCCTTCAACAAGATAAAGGAAGCTTTGGTGAGTGCACCAATAGTTCAAGCCCCTAACTGGGACCATCCTTTCGAAATCATGTGTGACGCATCAGATTACGCTGTGGGGACGGTACTAGGCCAAAGGATAGATAAAAACCTCCATGTGATCTACTATGCCAGAAGAACCATGGATGATGCCCAGACAAGATATGCGACAACTGAATAGGAACTCCTTGTTGTGGTTTTTGCGTTTGAGAAATTCCGGAGTTACTTGATCGGATCGAAAGTGATTGTTTACACGGATCATGCTGCCCTACGGTACATTTACTCAAAAAAGGACACCAAACCTAGGCTCCTCAGATGGATACTTCTTCTGCAAGAATTCGACATAGAGATTCTGTACAAGAAAGGAATCGAGAACGGAGTGGCAGACCATTTGTCTAGAATAAGAAATGAGGATCCACTTCCAATAGATGACTCGATGCCCAAAGAGAAACTAATGCACATCGCCTTCTTGGAAGAAATGAGCCACAAGATAGGGAACACGATAGCTCACTCGATCCCCGAATCAACAGGGTTAATTGAATTCATGGCAATCAAGTCAGCTAAGCTACCTTGGTACTCTGATTTCGTGAACTACATGGTTTGCGGCGAAATTCCTAAGGAATATGATGCTCACAAAAAGAAGAAGTTCTTCAGGGACATCAATAGTTATTACTAGGATGAGCCCTATCTGTACAAAAAAGGGCAGATGGCCTGTTCTGACGATGTATAGCAGAGGAAGAAGTCTGAGGGGTACTAGAGCACTGTCATGGGTCCACCTATGGAGGTCATTTCGCTACGTTCAAAACCGTCCAAAAGATACTTCAAGCTGGTCTCTGGTGGCCAACCATGTTCAAAGACGCACAGCTCTTCATAACCAAGTGCGATCCATGCCAGAAAATGGAGGAACGAGATGCCTCAACAGCCGATCTTAGAAGTCAAACTTTTCGATGTTTGGGGAATAGACTTCATGGGACCTTTCAACCCTCTCCCAAATGGAAATATGTACATCCTGGTATACGTCGACTATGTCTCAAAGTGGGTCGAAGCAATCGCCAGCCCGACAAATTATCACACGGTCGTATTGAAGATGTTCAAAAACATCATTTTCCCTAGATTTGGAATCCCAAGAGTAGTAATCAATGATGGAGGAACCCACTTCATTAACAGAGTTTTCGATGACTTGTTAAAGAAGCATGGGGTCAAGCATAAAGTCGCAACAGCTTACCACCCGCAAACCAGCGGACAAGTGGAGGTAAGCAATAAACATATCAAGGCGATATTGGCCAGGATCGTGGGAATCACAAAAAAGGATTGGGCATTCAAGCTAGATGATGCGTTATGGGCCTACAGGACAGCTTACAAAACACCGATTGGGCGAACTCCTTTCCAGCTTCTTTATGGAAAAAACTGTCACCTACCAGTCGAGGTAGAATACAAAGCAATTTGGGCAACCAAACTCCTGAATTTGGACATAAAGATTGCTCAAGAAAGAAGAGTAATGGATCTCCACGAACTCGATGAAATACAGTTAGAGGCTTATGATAATTCGAAGATCTACAAGGAGAGAACCAAAGCCTTTCATGAAAAAAATATATAATATAAGGATTTAAGAGCTGGAGACAAAATTATTCTGTTCAACTCGAAGCTTCGACTGTTCCCCGGGAAGCTCAAGTCGAGATGGTCAGGACCCTTCGAAATTAAAGAGGTTATGCCCTATGGAGCAGTGACTTTACTCGGGAAAGATGGGACTGAGTTTACCGTTAACGGACAAAGAGTGAAGAAATACATGGCAAATGAGAGCACAGAGTTGGGGACATCTCTGTATCTCACCGATACCGCACCAGTCTGATAAGAATCAAAAGTCAAGCTTAGCGACTATAAACAAGCTCTCTTGGGAGGAAGTCCCAACGGCAGTGGTGTTAATATAACTTACATTTCTACTTTTTAAGTCTTTTCTCTCCTCAGTGTTCTCAAGCTACGCGATGACATACCTGATCAATCCCTCGGATACTGGTCCGAGCAGATCGTCTGTGCGCATAACCGAGCTCTCTAATGAGCGAATCCCAAAGAGCATGGAGAAGACCACAACCTCCTTCTTCACCAACCCATGAGGTACCACTTTCATCCAAACCATTTTTAATACCATTGCACTTTATTTTGTTTCATTTTGTGTGATTCTCAGATTTTTTTTTTTCAGACTTTTATTAAGGGACTGTGTAATTTAAGCTTGGGGGAGGATCTGAGAATGTATATAACATTGTGTTTTATTTTCTTATTTCAAATTTTTGCATGCTAGTTTTGTTTATTTGAGTCTGCATCTATTTGCATAAAAAAAACCAAAAATTTTGAAAATTTTGAAAAATAAAAAAAAAACAAGATTGTTCATGTAGTTGCATCTCCATATTAGGATTGAGTCTAGATTGCTTCCCATAGAATTGTTGCATATGCATTTTAGGGGACAATGATTAAAACTACCTTGTTTACCGCGATAGACACACACCGTTTCTTGCATTTTTTGGGTTTAAAAACCTACGACCACAAAAAAGTTAGAATTTTGCCCTTTTATATCTATACCATCAAGCAATAATTGCTCAAAACTTTTTCTTTAAACAAAATTAACTCTCCAACCAACACCATTAATGGCGGATGGACATTACATGTTTTCGCTGTCTCCTCTTTTGTGTCTTAATTTTGTCCACCAACCAACCTCACCCTGTTTCCTTTCCGCCTCACCACCGTAACGAAAACCAAATTTCAAATCTAAAACCTAATACAGGTTTTGTCTCTTACCTTCCAACAAACACCCTTTTGTCTACATTAAATGCATGTCATGTCATATATGCCAAAATGTACGACCGAAAACAAGAGTTTCCCGCCATCTTTTTCTTCCTTGTTGCACTGAGGGCCAATTGGCCATTCAACACCATGCCACATTACAAGTTTGTGGCCTTTTCTTATATGTTCCGAAAATGTGGCATTGCAGAATTTTTTTTTAATAAAAAATGGCATTTTTGGCAAAATTCCCTAAAAAGATTCCTTGATATTACCACGTGTTTTCATCATCGTTTCTTTGAATTTTGTTTCGTTTCTCAATTTAATAATGCATACTACGCATCTTTGACTTTGAAGTGTTAACAAAGTTTCTTATGCTTAAAAACTAAGGGTTTTGGGATTAACAAATTTCTCACTGTGTTATTATTATTTCTATTAATTTGCAAGGACAGTTAGCATAAAAAAAAAAGTTGAATACACAAATGCAAGATAACAACAGAGATTATATAACGTCTTAAAAGAAAGTGGGATAAATTTTTTCATAAAATAGAAAAGTGATTAAGGAAAATATACATAAAATTATTAATTCTAAAAAATATAAATACTTACTTCTACATAAACATAGATTGTCTAATATTATTCATCTAACAAAATAATTTATTGAAAAATATTGTTTTCAACTTTGTTCTATTGGTCAAACTTTTTTAATTGGAAGAAAAATTTTCCTTATTTTTTTAAACCAAAATTTACTCCTACTTTCTACTTTTTTCAGTTTGGAATAGGTAAGATTAATATGTTGACAAAAAAAAATGGAAGATTAATATATGCATCTTCATTTTCTAGTACTGTATTTTAAAATTTATTGTAGTAATTTTAGATTGTTTTATTTAATTTATATTTTCATGTTTGAATTATTTGAGATTCATATATTACCATGCTTGTAATTTTCTATTATTTCATTAATTATGTCAAATTAATTTTCTTATAATTTCTCAACCTTGATTGGTTGGTCATAGACCTTTTTTTTGTACAAACATAATTGTTACTATTCGTTCAATCTCAAAAAGGAGATAAAGAGAAGAAGGTTATCAACGTAATGGTTGGATAAAATAGGCTAATGAAACATAAGCCTACAACAAACATAGATAGATTGGAAAAACATAAATCATTGTTGATAGATCCATAGGAGCTTGGAAACAGAGGCTACATCATGGTGTGTCAAAGAAACTTCCATGAAATACATTGGAAAATTTAACATTAGTTACTATCAAAAGATTTTGTGACGTTGCAAAAGGGTCTTTTGTTTCATTGGTTGCTGTAGCAAGCTTCTTTGAGATAGCTAAAAGATGTGAACATGTTCTCTCCACACAAGAGGAGGGCAGAGTCGAGGTTCTCTCTATGGTGGAGGAAATTTAACGCAAGATTATCTCTCCAAAGGAGGAAGGTGGGGGAGGTTGGACGCAAAGTAATCTCCCCAAGAGAGGAATGCGGAGCTAAGGTTCTCTCCATGGTGGAGGAGGTTGGACGCAAGGTTCTCTCCAAAAGGGAGGAGGGCATAACCGAGGTTCTCTCCATGGTTAGTCATACACTATTGTGATGTAATTTATTTATTATTCAAAATATTTTTTGAGCCAACAATTTTAGTGATTAAGAAACTATTCAAAAGTGAAAGTAAAAAGACATATAATAGTTGGCTTAATTTATTCATATAGACATTTTCTATTTGGTGGTAAATAATATATTTGTAAAATACAGTATACCTATGTGTAAAAAATACACTTTTAATGGCAACATACATAAAAGATTTATATATTGATATAAATCAGTGTATTATTGCAAAAATAAAGTTATAAACAATATGCAATAAATTTTAATATATTTTTATTAAATTTAATTTTATTTATAAAAGTTTAAACCTGCACATCTAGCGGGTCCTTATCAAGTCAAATATAAAGATAAGCGATAAGTCAAACATAAATTTTAAAAAAAATAACTGTGTAATAGAATTCTTTTTTTGGAAAATAATAACATTTACTTAATATACATCAAAATTTGGATATTTAATTTCATAAAAAATTTGGTTGAAATGCATAATTATAGAAAACAAATAAATATTTAAAATATTTAAAGTTGAAAAATAAAAAATAGCTTAACTTGATATCTTTTAAAGAATATGATATTCACCATATCAAAAATTTATAAATATACTAATTTCATAGTATTTCAAATATATTTACAATATTTTACTTGATTGAAAATTATCTATAATATTTTTATTTGATTGAAGAGGATTTTATATATATTAATAATTTGGTCATATGATGGTATGAGTTATGGTAGACGAGTTGAATATATAGTGGGAAATTGATTAAATAAGGTTTGATACCTCTAAATATTTTCAAATTTGATTAATTTTTTTATTTTTGATTATATTACGCCATAAATTCAGCCATGTTAATGGTAATTTTTAGTTTTATTTTGTACATGTATGAATTTGTGAGATGTTTTTGATTTTCTTCTATTAATTCTATAATATGGATATTTTTCTCCTGTTTTTTTATTGTTTTTCTTTTTTGGGAATGTGAATAGATTAGAAAATTAATTGTATAGGAGAACTTTTCAAAAAGTAAAATACGGATTCGATCGATTTATGTAGACTTGAGTCCATCTTTCTCTTTTACTATTTCTTTTCCCTAATTAATAGCAACATCTAATTTTATCATGTATGGAGCATATTTATTGCGAGTGTTGTTGACCATAAAAAAAAGGAAAGAGACGACTGGTTATCATTTTATGAGTCTTGAAATGTGGTGTCTTGTTTATGGTTTCTTGTTTCTCACATTCCTCGTTCTCAGCCATGTTAGAGGTAATATTTTAGTTTTATTTCGCATTATCAATTGTTTATCTTAATACAGTTTTGTAATCTGATGATATATTTGTCGTTGGTATATATATAATAACAAAAATAGAGGTGGAATCCAAAACAAAGTGGGGATGTGACATGAACAGAAAATTTCCTGGAACATGTGGAACAAATGGGAAGAATCAATGCATAAGTGACATCAAAAAAATACCTGGTGCCCCGAAAGATCTTGTCGCACGTTGCGAATGCTCTGCCGCTTTTGTCTGGAAGGGTAAACCTGCCGAGCGTTTATGTAAATGTCAATATGATTGTTAAGAAGTTTTTACTATAAATATTACCATAACCACAAAAAAATCTCTTTACTAATAAAAATAAGTGAGAGGCTACAAAGAGATTTTGGTGTTTTTGGTGTCCAGTTTAATATTTTTCATTGCAGAATACTTTTAATTAGTTTGTTTGTTTTTTTTTTTTAACAACACATGATGAATGTTACTACAATTCTCGTTCAACTCCTAGCGTCTATTTTTCAGATCGTTATATTGTATGGTAAGATCTTAGCAGTTCGAATTAAAGCTTTAAACTTTCTTTGAAAATTTTGATCTACTACTCGGTTAAAAATCACAAATATCCACGTACAGGACATTCTTCCCAATGTTTAGTCTATCGCACAACACTAAAAAGTTAGCCAGAAGAAGAAGAATCAAATTTCGACCTTCGAAACAAACAAAAGATATATATATATGTGAATTTTGGGGTCTTCCAGCAAAGTTGCAATATCTCATCTTCTCATGTTTAGATTGTCTCTGCTTCTGTCCGTGTTACTCTTTTTCAAGCATCACATAAAAAACACAACTGCTTTTGAAGTGGAAGATGTCACTATTTGTGCCATCGATGATCGATCAAGCAGCTTCATAGAAGAGAATCTCTGGCCGAACCCTTCTTTCTCCACAGATTCTGACCACACTCTTCCAGTTACCAACACCCTATGCCATCACCACACATATCAATAGTGTCTCACCTATTTAAGTTCAAAACTCAACTCATAAGAGACAAAAGACAATTGTTTCGTCTTACCTCTTCTGCTAAAGTTCCATGTCTGAGACTGACCCATCGGTTACGTTTATAAGCCATGCAGATGTATTTTCCTTCTTCACCATAACCAATCTGCATTTTCCATATTCCGAGACTGTAACAGAGAAAAGATACAGAAGAACAATAGCACAAATACTTCTGACCCCTTTAAAGATTTTACCATTGACACAAGCCGATACTTAGTCTTTGGTTCTTCTAACCCTTCGTATAGCCTGCTGATATCTATCTCCCAGTCCAGAGCATTTGTTGTTTCAGATATTTCTGTTTCCGTTTCAGTCTTCTCCCATTCCAACACTAATTTTGCAAACACACAAAAACAGTAACACCGTTTAATCATACCACAGTAAATGAAATGAGCAGATAAGGTCACTATCATCGTCAAAACTTTACCAACTGTGAAGATAGGCGGGCATCTGCTTATAGTGTGGTGAATAAAGTTTGTCTTTCCACAGCCTCCTGTTTTAACATCACATATCATTTCATCTTCCATGCGGATCACTTTAAGGATGTCCTCAAACTTCATATTCCCAAAAGCACACTGCAGAGATATATCATCACAGAACAGCTTTTAAGGAGTAGTACCAGTTTTTGTAGGAAAGACAGATGGAAATAAATGAACATACCTTTATGTTTCTTACAGAATTTGCAACCATTACAATTCCATAAGAACTTTGCTCTGGATAATTTGGCTCCCTTCTGCACCTTTTACAGCTTATTCTTTCATATTCCTCCAACGTAAAAAGACGAGTTACCAAGCTTTCTCTTTCTGGACTTTTCCACCAATGCCAAAACTCAAGGATCGCGACGACTACCTCAGCAGCATCACTTCACTGAAAAGTGTGAAAAAATAACAGAATGACATTTAAAAAAACAGTGAGAAAGTTTTAGAAGCCTATATTTATCCGCACAAACCAGGGAATGAACTTCTTCTAAGGAAGCAAGTAAGTTGCTCAGTAGGTAACTGTAGAGTCCATCTTCTTTTATCTGCTCCGAGACAACAGCAGAAAAGAAATCTTTTAGTGCACAAGGAACTTGTTCTTCCAGGTTGCAATGAAATGGTTGCCGATTGTACACCAAATCCTCTCGAAGAACCTTAATGTTCAAGAGTGCCTGCAGTATCATAATTTGTTAAAGGAAGTAAGTAAACAAATACTATATATTGTATGATAACAACGAATGAGCTGAATCAGAGAGCTCAATTTTTTGAATCTTATCGTTGTTGGTGTCTGCATTACCTTCAGCGTCATGTCAAGAGCTGAATTGTATCTAGTTGCTTCTTCATGTGCTGAGTCCAAATTTCCCGACAGTAAATCTTCTCCAGGCACGTTTTGCTTATCTTGAAGATGGCAAATGAAAGAATAAGAAACTATGCTCTCAAAAACAAGAGATTTCAAAATATTCATCAACTGAGAAATAACCTTTAGTAGCTTCCTCATGACTTTCAGTGTTGGATGAAGTTTCCAATCGACCCCTTTCACTTGAAAGAGTATCTTCTAGTTCTATAGAATCTTTCGTTGTTTTTGGTGATAAAGAAGTAACTTCCGGTTCAAGGTTGAGAGAAGATTCGCTGGACATATGTAAAGATCATGTTTTGCTCAGAGAAAACCTACAAAGAATTTACAACTTGCGAAACGAGTCTTGAAAAAATCAAAGTTCTCATCTAAAGGAGTGTGACTTACTGTTCAACATTCTGATCAAAATTTCTAGACATGCTCGCTAAAGTTCTCTGTTACACCATGAAGGAGAAGGACATTAAATCTTACAACTGAGTAATTAAAAAATTCATGCAAGCAAATAGAGAATTTAGATTTTAGCGACCTTTTTGCTTTTATTCTTCTTGTTGTTTGACTCTGACTTCTTCCCCTTCTCTTGTTCGGCTTGTGCTGCTCGTAACTTGCTTTTGGCATCCATATCTACAACTCCATCCAATTCATCCTAGACGAAGAGACAGAATTATAATATTAGGTACCTGTCAAAGAAAATATTAGAGGGAATATGACAGTTGTATAAATCAAAGTTACAAACCAACCCGCAGGAAACGTTTCAACAGGTGAAGGATATAAGAGCGGTAGTCAAAAGCAGAAAGCCTAACAAGGTCGTTTAGCAAATTGATCCTCGAATTTTCAACCAGTAAAATCTTTGTATCAGCTACAGGAACCTGCAAGTTAATATATACTTTACGGTGACAACTTATGTTATTCTGTTGTAAAATTATAACTTAGATCAAGAATCAGGACTGAACCTTGTTGGTGACCACTGATTTCAGAAGGTCTATGGACTTCAACACTATATCATCATTGAGATTTTTATGCCCATGTATGAGAGTCAGGCAATCTTCTAGATCGGGGAAATCAAATGTCGGATGTGATGCTCCTTCGAGAACATCTCGTACTGCACATAAGTACAGTTTTGTGGTGTGAGAATCTCCGGCGTCTATCATAAGACGCTCGTCACA
>NC_025700.1:10725961-10736570 GCF_000633955.1 Camelina sativa
ACACCAAGGAGGATCATTGACTCTGCCGCTTGGACTACATTCTCAAGAGAAGTTTTAGTATTTCCCTCGCTCAAGCTCAAGCCACCAAGGAGGATCATTGACTCTGCCGCTTGGACTACATTCTCAAGAGAAGTTTTAGTGTTTCCCTCGCTCAAGCTCAAACCACCAAAAGAATCAAGAAAAAATAAGCCTTCTTTTGCAATGGTCAGAGCTTTCCTGCAAAACGATGCTGAGCCAAGCAGTTTAGCCAATTCTAACAGTGCAATCGCAGAGTAAGCGTGTACACCACAATCTTGAGAAAAGCATACAACAGAAGCCAAAAAGAATGGGAATTTCAGGTCACTGTTCTCTGTATTAGTCGCTTGTTCGAAGAAGAAAGAACCTTGTAGGTAATGAACTATTGTTGGAACCTTTTCCTTCCCACGAATCAAAATCGAATCCTCAATTGCCTCCAATGCCTTGAAGTGATCTCCTTGGTCGAAGTAACCTTTAACAAGTTTCTTGAGTTGTGCTTCCTCAGGATCTTCGAGTAAAAGAGAAAGAGAAGTCTTCATGTTTCGAGAAAGAGTAACGAACGATTCTCCTCAAGGCTCTTGCGATTACTTTGGTCTGTACTCCTCTATGCTTTTGAAAAATCAAACGGAGACGATAACAACAACAAGATGAAAGCTTTTTATCACGTGTGTTCCACGTTACGCGAGTTGGCGAAGCTTTATATCACGTGAGATCAACGTGACAAGAGAAACCCAAAATCGCGGTGTCGTCTTTTTCGAACAACTCTTCTTCGATATATCTCTGTGGGGAATTTTATCGAACAACTTGTGTGCACTCTCTGTTTTTTACGATTTAATTTCATCTTTCCCAGAATTAACAGATGTGCGAGAAAAAACCAGAAATTGTGCGAAAACTCACTTATCGTCTGAAATATTTCGAAGTTGGGAGATGATCAAAAGAAACAAAAACAAACAAACCCATAAGTCCGTCCATATTGGTTTGGTTTTTATATTTGCAAATACATTTCTTAGTAATCATTTATATATATATATATATATTCTTTTTTTTGTGCAAAAGTAATTATTCATTAGTAAAAAATCAAATTATGAAAAAGGATGAAATAGTATATATATAATTTTTAGTGGAATGAAAAAGTTTATATTTTATCATATAAAAATGAGATTTAATGGTATTTTGAGATTTTGTGAGATACTTGTGAATTATGTATATATTTTTTTTCTTTTTTCTTTTGTGGGATGTGAATAAATTAGAAACTTGAATAATTACAGAACATTTAATCAATTAGATTTCAACAGGATTCTAGCCAATTGAACGGATCTTCTACGGTTATTGAAATCTAAGTGACATCTCAGATACATGGTGTTACCTAGAAGAAGACAAGAATAAATTGCTAAATCGCACATAGAACTTTAATAAACTGGTGAGTAAGAGATATAAACCAAACCAAAAACCATAACAAAACAGATTTAAGAAAGAAACAAGGATCTACAACACTACACATGCAAAAATTAAATAACTAATAAGGACACATACACCAGAGTAGTCATACATGCATGGTAGATAGAGATAATTAGATTTATCCTAAACATAGATAGAGCGTTCACATCACATTCAATCTTTACGCATAAAACAGACTAGTCATACATGCATGCATAGTAGATAATAATAAGATAATCCTAAACATAGATAGAGCGTTAACTTCACATTCGATTTCTACGTATAAAACAGATTAGGTAAGTCATACAGACGGAGAGAGGTAGCTAAACAGTAGATACCCTAAAAGAAGGGGTGGTTTTTGATGGCGTTAACAACTTCGCACTCCATCTCTACATTCAAAGTATCTTCATTGTCCAAGTAACCCTCCTGAATTTCAGCTAAAGGCATGGACTGAGGAAGACCCCACCCTGCGTTTGAGGTCATGACCCAACCTTGAACTACAAAACAAACAAAGTGTGTAAATCACGTTAGTTATAAACTTAAAACCACTAGGTTATAGTCAATGTATAGTGGGATATCTGACATCATAAGTTAAGAACGCCTAATGAAAATGTCATCAGCATCTATTATATCCCATGCATTAGCACTGACAATAAGCATTGCGAAATAGTAGCATCAATATTGTTTTACTTACGGCACATTGATAGGTTTTTCGATCCACGCGGGTCTAGAACCTGCAGTTTTGCTCGCAAAAATATCAGCTCACCCGTCAGTAAGTTTTCCCCTTCAGCTAAATGCACATAGCTGGATAATTGGCCCTCTGCGCTAGAGTCTCCCTTTGGATACACGGTTAGAGTCCTGTAAAACAACATTATTTGTCCACTTGTTAGAAATAGTTACTACTAAAGACAACAATTATATCAGAAAAACAAAGAGAAACATTCATAGACTCACCACTTCTTTTCTCCCATTTGGAAGGTTTTTGAGACGTAATCACTCTGTTTCAGAAGAGAGAAATCCCTAACACTCCAAGAGAATTTGTGAAAAGGGAGGTTTTCAGCAGCAGCGACAGGTGATGGAGCAATCTTCACATGAGCACCAAACTCATGTTCTTCTCCCTCCAAGATGTATCCATTGGCAGGGTCACTGAAAGCCTCAACTGGAAGAACTTGAGAAACTCCCCAGACAGTTCTTGAAGAACCGAATTTCTTTACTTCCACATCTGCATGTTAATACGTTAAGGATGTTATACACATATCACTGCATTCATAAAATATATATTCATACGACAGAGAGAGTATGCGCATACGAACCTTGAACTAAAAAATACTTATTCTCTTTCTTGTTAAAGACAAAGAAAGAGAGATAAGCAGAGACCTCCGTGGGTGGTGCTGATGTGGATGAGAGGCAGCTCTTGTCAAGTTCCACATACATTGAGACAAATCCTTTTCCATTGTCTTCTTCATTTCCTTTAGGGTACACAACCAATCTCCTGATTTTCATAATTTTGAGATAGATCGGTTATAAAAAGCCAAACTTTCTTACTTAAAAGTGATGAAAGATCTGAAAATTTGTAGTGTAGAACAAGATTCACATACCAGCTGTATCCACCAGACGAGAAAACAGAGGATTCGTTTCTGTTGTTGTTGACAGTAGTAAGCTGAGAAAGCTTGACAACAGAAGCACAAGGAGGAAGATGATCTCTCCAACTCCTTAAAACTGCAACATCTGGTACACTTGAACCCCTCTACACAACAACAGAAGAGATTTAGAAATTCCCAAATACTAATCAAACCACACAGAGCTACAGCAAGTTTTGAACTTTCTTTTCTTTAAGACTAAGAAGAAGAAGAAGAAGTTGAAAGCTTGAGAAAAAGTTACAACGAACCTGAGGGAAAGAAGAAGAAGGAGGATTATTTGCTCTCCAATTACTCATCATAGCAAAAGCTGATGCAGCAAAATCCATTCTTCTACACAGTTACACAAAGACAAGCTTTTTGATTTAGAATTCCCCAAATATTAAAACGACGTACACACAGAGCTATAGATTTCAGAGAAGCTACACAACTACAGAACACAAGGTTTTGTGAAAGCTTGAGAAAGATCCCGACGAACCTTAGAGAGACAAAGAGAGAGACGACGAGACGAGACGAGACGAGACGGAGAAGGAGGAACTGAAGAAGAGAGACCCTTGACACTTGTTGAGTGTTCAGCGTCACTTACAGAAACTTCTGGAAGCTCTCAACATTTTCTAGGGTTAGATCGGTGTGCTGTTTTATATTAAGTGTTAGTGGATCCCTTAGAAAGCCCAATGCAATGAGAAGTCCATTAGTCTATGTTATTAGGATTTTATCAAATAGAGATACATATAATTTGTGTTTAGAACATAAAAATATATATTGTTCTTAAATTTGCTATTTGGAGATCAACTTTTATTATATACCAATTAAATATTTACTAAAGTTTTTTTTGGTAAACAATATTTACTAACTTTGGTATTCTTCACTTAAATTTTCCTCTTTTAGTTTCTTTGCACAATAAAGATCTTCATAAAGTATCTAATTTCTTACTTCATAAGCATGAATCTATCTTATGTTGATACGTATTTAAAAGATAGGCCTAAAAACTACATAGCTAGCTTGGATTATTTCTTCTTTTTTAAAAAAAAATCTATATATACGTTTAAAAAAAATACATTTTGGATTTTACCCTTTTATTTGTACTTATTTAAATTGTTATTTTGCAATATTGATCCCTAAACAATTTAAAAAATCAATTACTAAAATCAAAGAAATCGACTAAAAACATAATATTTTATTGTCATTAGATCAACAACATATCTATAAGTTTACTATAATCTCTCAAACTTTTAATGATACACAACCAATTTTCTAAAACAAAATAATACACCATCTCTACATAATAAATTATTCCAAAAATGGAATGCATAATCCTCGGCCTATTAAATTCATATTTGCAAAATGTCCAAGTTTGGTCCAAATTCATATCTTAAACTTGCTCAGCAAGATTTTCTAGCTTTCGACCAAACTTAATCCTAACCATCCACTACCTATATAAACTAAGTTTGTCAATAGATCAATGTATTCGGCCTACATAGTCGTCTGTGTACTTATTATGTGTTCTAGGTTTGTAAATTTCTCTCCCTGGTTCTTATTATGTGTTCTAGGTTTTGATCATTCTTTTTTAGTTTAAATCATTCTTTTTTATATACAGATTTGATCATTCGAACCAAGTCCATTTCGGGTTGGTCATCCTCAACATTTTGCTTTTATGATAAAGATGTTAATCTAGCAAAAAAAAGCAATAGCTTCATTGAGCCTTTCAATAGCTTATGTTTCTAGATTATTAACAATGAAAGAGAATGACTTTTGAGTTTATTTTCATTTACCAATTTGTTTTTTTACTTCTGTGCAGTATTATTTGATTTCCTCAATTAAAAATCTCAATTTGACAACATGACGTCCCACCTATCTATAAACAAAGGCAAATGATTTTTACTAGGTATATCATACTAAAGCCTTTGTTGGTTATTTTTACAGGTATGATTTGTATTCATTAAATAAATATTTCAGCTTTTTAACACTAAAAATCCTTTTTCACCGAGTAAGTTGTTATATTTCATGTGATTCGACGAGGTATCTCTGATAAATAATATTTTCAATTTGAAATTGACATGTCTATATTATGAAATATCTATTGACTCTCCATAATCTCTAACCGTGTCTTTGCAGCTCTCCAATACAGTACGTTCATCGGTTTTAATTTTTCATATAATTTGTTTTTAAAAAATATCAAGCGGATGATAAGGAAAATACGGGAATCTCTATAAATAAATGAAATAACAATATCTTGTCATATTTTGTTTAAAATTTTAAATCTTCTAAAATCAAATCAAATCTTAATTATTGTTATCAAAACTGCTTACTAAATATGTAGGAAATATATATACTTAAATTTCCTATATTTAATTAGGAAATTACTATATATATCATAACTTATTTATGTATTTATTTCCATAAAATACCATAATCGCACGATTATAATATTAACTAAATATATTGACAAAAAAAAAGAATATTAACTAAATTTTTATCATTTATTTTACCTCTCAACAATATGTATCCGAATATAAGAAATCGGATCTGCAAACAAATAAATGCCATAAATTTTGCTTTAATTGTTATACATATATTCGAAAGAAAAAACTTATAAAAACTAAGTAACTCTGCGTGTTTGTTAGTTTTTGGATGTTTATTTTTTCTGCTCATGTTTATAAAATGAGAGAAAAAGATATAGAATTCTAAACTTTGCCTTAATATACATTAATCAAGAAAAACTAATGATTAAATAGTGATTTAAAAGTTTTTATCTGTTTTATTTTGGTTCTTCAGACTAACTATATAACTATACCAGATATAAGAAAAAATTAAACTTTATAATGTTATGAAAATTAAACTTATAAAAATTTAAAAATATTACAGGACAAGATTAGATGTTGAGACAAGTTCAGATCACTATTAATAATTTGAAATATCATTACCTCAGTGCTACAATACAAAAATAAGTTAAGAAATAAATATGTAAAATGATTACATAACAGTCATACAATCTTAAGCATTAAACAAAATTAAAAAATTAATAAAAAAAATAAAATTTAAAATTTGAATTTTTAGTTTAAAAAGATAGTCTCCGCGACTTAAAATCTAGTTATGTTTCAAAACATGAATGCGTGTACTAGCAATGGAGCTTCCAAATCGTTCGATTATGCCTTTTTTTTGTTGTACGATAAGATCATATATAGGGGTCAGTTTATAAAAACCATGGTTCGAACCTGGAGAAATCATCCCATCAAACTAAAGAAAATAAATAATATTCGCAAACATAGTTAGTGTAAGTAGCAAACTTCAGTTCCCCCATACTGTTCTATTCACTTGTTAGGCCATTGAACAGCTTCATAAAACAGAATCTCTGGACGAACCTTCCTTTCCCCACATAATCTGGCAACACTCTCCCAGTTACCAACAACCTATACCGCACATATCAATAATGTCTTAACCCAACAAAGTTCACAATCCAGCTCAAGAAAGACAAAGGCTACTGTTTCATTTTACCTCTTCTATTTTAGCTTCATGTGTGAGACTGACCCACCGGTTCTTTTTATAAGCCATGCAAATGTATTTTTCTTCTTCACCACAACCAATCTGCATTCCATATTCTAAGACTAACAGACAAGATATACAGAAGAACAATAGCGCAAACATATGTGACCCTGTTTAAGATTTTACCATTGACACAAGCCGGTACTTGGTGTTTGGTTCTAAGCCTTCATATAGCCTGCTGATATCTATCTCCCACTCCAAAGACTTTGTTGTTTCAGATATTTCTTTTTCAGTTTCATTCTTCTCCCATTCCAGCCCTAATGTTGCAAACCCATAAAAACAGCAAACTATTTGATCGTTCCACAATAAATAAAACGAGTAGATAAGAACACATTCATGGTCAAAACTTACCAATTGTGAAGATAGGTGGGCATCTACTGATAGTGTGGTGGACAAAGTTTGTCTCTCCACAGCCTCCTGTTCTAACATCACATATCATTTTATCTTCCATGCGGATCATTTTAAGGATGTCTTCAAACTTTATATTCCCAAGAGCACTCTGCATATATATAAACCACAGAGCATAATCACAGAGCAGGATTTTTTAAGTGCCAGTTTCGGTACAAAAGAAAAATATGGAAAAAATGAAACACACCTTTAAGTCTCTGATAGAATCAGCAGGCATAACGATTCCATAAGAACTTTGCTCTGGATGATTTGGCTTCCTTCTGCATTTTTTACAACTCATTCTTTCATATACCTCCAACGTAAAAAGGCGAGTTACCAAGCTTTCTCCTTCTTGAATTTTCCACCAATGACAAAACTCGAGGATGGCGACGAGTACCTCAGCACCATCACTTGACTGAAATGAGTTGAAGAAAAAAACGAATGACATTAAAGCCAACATTCAGACCTATGTATAATAATAATAATAATAATACTTAGAAGCTTATGTTTATCTGCACAAACCAGGGAATGAAATTCTTTTTCTAGGGAAGCAAGCAAGTTGGACAGTAAGTGCCTATAGAGTTCCTCTTCTTTTATCTGCTCCGAGACAAACGCAGAAAAGAAACTACGTAGTGCAGACGGAACTTGGTTGTCAGAAAATGGTTGCCGATTGTGCACCAAATCTTCTTTAAGAACTTTAATGTTACAGAGGGACTGCAGTAGCCAAAAAAAAAAAAAAATCAAAGATAAGTTAGTAAAGAGATAATAACAGAAAATTAGAATGAGCTGAATCAGAAGAAGAGAGTTTAGGTTTTGAATTATTTTTGTTGTTGACTTTACCTTCAGTATCATGTCAAGAGCTGAATTGTATCTGGATACAGCTTTTTTGCCATGTACCGACTCCAAATTTTTAGACAGTGAACCTTCTCCATGAATATCTTCAAGATGGCAGTTAAGGAAATAAGAATCATACATTTAATACATCTAAAAACAGTTTTTAAAATATTCGTCAATTGAGAAGGTCTTTTGAAACCAGGGTCACCTTTAGTAGCTTCGTCTTGATTGGATGAAATTTCAGATTGACCCTTTTCACGAGTATCGTCTGGTTCCATAGGATCTTCTTCTGCCCTGTTTAGTGAAGTAACTCTCGGTTCAAGGTTGACATACGATTCGCTAGACATAGGTCAGAAAACGTTTTGTGTGATGAAGCACTGAAGCACAGAAGCCTATGGTTTGAGAAAACCCTCCTCATAAAATAAACAACACTATATATATAAAAAAAAAAAAAAAACCCTAGAAAATCTTAATTAAAAATAAGATAATTACTAGAACAGATAATTACAAATGAGAAGAATTATCCTAAGTCTACGTTCATGGTATATTATGTAGCTTCTAGAAGAGAGGTACTTACTGTTCGACATTCTGATCAAGAAGACTAGACATGCTTGTTGAAGTTCTCTGTTATGTGGATTCAAGAACAGAACACAAGAACAAAACACAAGTATTTTAATAAGAATTGCTCTCTTATTAATCTCAAGGAAACTATCTCAAAACCTTAAGCCTCTCAACACACAAGTTGTGCTACAAACTAGCACCTCCTTATATAGAGGACAACACCAAAACCAAAACATAATAGGAAAAGTCTACACAAACATATCTCTCTTAAGACATACTAATCCTTATCTCATGTATATTTAGATTCTCCTAAACATACTTGACTTTATCCTCAAGTTATTCCAAGCTTACAACAACATTTTCCCTCCTAAGCTTGGAATCATCTTCACTCACTTCACATACTCCCATAAGAGTTCTCATCTCCTTAAACTTCATTCTTCCAAGAGCCTTGGTTAGAATATCAGCCTTTTGTAAGTTACCAGGAACATGCTCAACACTCACCTGTTCGTTCTCGACACACTCCCGTATAAAGTGGAAACGAGTGTGTATGTGTTTACTGCGGCCGTGAAACACAGGGTTCTTGGTGAGAGCAATGGCTGATTTGTTGTCGATCCGGATGACTACTCTCTCGCTTCTCCGCCCAGTCATCTCTTCAAGGAGTTCTTGAAGCCATATTGCTTGTTTGGCTGCTTCTGTGGCTACCATAAATTCTGCTTCACACGAGGACAAAGCAACAATCTCCTGCTTCTGTGAACACCAAGTTATCGGCGACTCACCTAGATAAAACATATGTCCCGTGGTACTTTTGCCATCATCCACATCAACATTATACGAGCTATCACTGTATCCCACAAGACGGACCTCACTTGTGCGTTTGTAAAACAGTCCAAAAGAGCATGTTCCTCGAAGATATCTAAGAATCTGTTTCAGACTTGCTCCATGTGACACCTTAGGATCTTGCATATACTTACTCAAAACACCAACACTATAAGCAAGATCAGGACGCGTGTGAATCAAGTACCGGAGGCATCCTATGCTTCTTCGATATTTCTGTCCATCAATAGCACCTTCTCTTTGTGACTTGGACAACTTCAAATTCATGTCCATTGGTATATGAGTTGAGTTGCAGTCTCCCATTCCAGTCTCTTCCAAAATTCTAAGAGCATATCTTTCTTGCTTCAGAATGATTCCTTCATCGAGTTGCCTTACTTCAATACCTAGGTAATATGTAAGCAGTCCAAGGTCACTCATTTCAAACTTCTCAGCCATTGCTTGTTTAAATTCGGAAATTGATGCTTGAGAGTTCCCAGTAACAAGCAGGCCATCCACATATACAGCAACGACAAGAAGCTCTTCCCCTATCTTCTTATAATACAAGGACGGCTCCTTAGAACACCTCTGAAACTTCATCTCTCTCAAAGTCTGGTTTAGTTTTGCATTCCACGCTCTAGGAGCTTGTTTTAAGCCGTAGAGAGCTTTATGCAGCTTGTAAACTTTTTCCTCGCTCCCCTTGACTACAAAACCTTCTGGTTGATGAACAAACACTTGTTCATTGAGATCACCATACAGAAACGCCGTTTTTACATCCAAGTGATGTATCTTCCATCCGTTTGAGGCTGAGTAAGCAATAATGAACCTAATTGTCTCCATTCGAGCCACAGGTGCAAAGACTTCGTCATAATCGATCCCCTGTTTCTGTACATACCCTTTTGCCACTAACCTTGCTTTGTATTTGTTTAAGCTTCCATCTGAATTCCTCTTGATCTTAAATACCCATTTTAATCCAATCGGCTTCACTCCTGAAGGTAGCTCAACTAGGTTCCATGTGTTATTTTTCTCAATTGACGCAAGTTCATCTTCACATGCTCTTATCCAAATCTCTGACTTAGAAGCTTCAGCATAATTCCAGGGTTCTTCGTTAATAGACAGTAGAAGACCATCAAGTTCCTCATCATGGATAACATAATCTGATAGATACCTTGGTTGTGATATAACTCTTGCAGGTCGTCTTACTGTTGACTGTTGCAGATCATTGTTACCATCATCAATCGATTCATCACCATCTTCTTCTTCATCAGGGCCTTGTCTCAGTTCTGGCTCTGTGAATGTCTGATCATCATTACCATCATCATCGTCTTCACCAGCTTGACTTATTAAACGAACTCTTCTGTTTCCAATATCACCAATCGAAACAG
>NC_025700.1:10736630-10739951 GCF_000633955.1 Camelina sativa
ATCAAGAAAAACTAATGATTAAATAGTGATTTAAAAGTTTTTATCTGTTTTATTTTGGTTCTTCAGACTAACTATATAACTATACCAGATATAAGAAAAAATTAAACTTTATAATGTTATGAAAATTAAACTTATAAAAATTTAAAAATATTACAGGACAAGATTAGATGTTGAGACAAGTTCAGATCACTATTAATAATTTGAAATATCATTACCTCAGTGCTACAATACAAAAATAAGTTAAGAAATAAATATGTAAAATGATTACATAACAGTCATACAATCTTAAGCATTAAACAAAATTAAAAAATTAATAAAAAAAATAAAATTTAAAATTTGAATTTTTAGTTTAAAAAGATAGTCTCCGCGACTTAAAATCTAGTTATGTTTCAAAACATGAATGCGTGTACTAGCAATGGAGCTTCCAAATCGTTCGATTATGCCTTTTTTTTGTTGTACGATAAGATCATATATAGGGGTCAGTTTATAAAAACCATGGTTCGAACCTGGAGAAATCATCCCATCAAACTAAAGAAAATAAATAATATTCGCAAACATAGTTAGTGTAAGTAGCAAACTTCAGTTCCCCCATACTGTTCTATTCACTTGTTAGGCCATTGAACAGCTTCATAAAACAGAATCTCTGGACGAACCTTCCTTTCCCCACATAATCTGGCAACACTCTCCCAGTTACCAACAACCTATACCGCACATATCAATAATGTCTTAACCCAACAAAGTTCACAATCCAGCTCAAGAAAGACAAAGGCTACTGTTTCATTTTACCTCTTCTATTTTAGCTTCATGTGTGAGACTGACCCACCGGTTCTTTTTATAAGCCATGCAAATGTATTTTTCTTCTTCACCACAACCAATCTGCATTCCATATTCTAAGACTAACAGACAAGATATACAGAAGAACAATAGCGCAAACATATGTGACCCTGTTTAAGATTTTACCATTGACACAAGCCGGTACTTGGTGTTTGGTTCTAAGCCTTCATATAGCCTGCTGATATCTATCTCCCACTCCAAAGACTTTGTTGTTTCAGATATTTCTTTTTCAGTTTCATTCTTCTCCCATTCCAGCCCTAATGTTGCAAACCCATAAAAACAGCAAACTATTTGATCGTTCCACAATAAATAAAACGAGTAGATAAGAACACATTCATGGTCAAAACTTACCAATTGTGAAGATAGGTGGGCATCTACTGATAGTGTGGTGGACAAAGTTTGTCTCTCCACAGCCTCCTGTTCTAACATCACATATCATTTTATCTTCCATGCGGATCATTTTAAGGATGTCTTCAAACTTTATATTCCCAAGAGCACTCTGCATATATATAAACCACAGAGCATAATCACAGAGCAGGATTTTTTAAGTGCCAGTTTCGGTACAAAAGAAAAATATGGAAAAAATGAAACACACCTTTAAGTCTCTGATAGAATCAGCAGGCATAACGATTCCATAAGAACTTTGCTCTGGATGATTTGGCTTCCTTCTGCATTTTTTACAACTCATTCTTTCATATACCTCCAACGTAAAAAGGCGAGTTACCAAGCTTTCTCCTTCTTGAATTTTCCACCAATGACAAAACTCGAGGATGGCGACGAGTACCTCAGCACCATCACTTGACTGAAATGAGTTGAAGAAAAAAACGAATGACATTAAAGCCAACATTCAGACCTATGTATAATAATAATAATAATAATACTTAGAAGCTTATGTTTATCTGCACAAACCAGGGAATGAAATTCTTTTTCTAGGGAAGCAAGCAAGTTGGACAGTAAGTGCCTATAGAGTTCCTCTTCTTTTATCTGCTCCGAGACAAACGCAGAAAAGAAACTACGTAGTGCAGACGGAACTTGGTTGTCAGAAAATGGTTGCCGATTGTGCACCAAATCTTCTTTAAGAACTTTAATGTTACAGAGGGACTGCAGTAGCCAAAAAAAAAAAAAAATCAAAGATAAGTTAGTAAAGAGATAATAACAGAAAATTAGAATGAGCTGAATCAGAAGAAGAGAGTTTAGGTTTTGAATTATTTTTGTTGTTGACTTTACCTTCAGTATCATGTCAAGAGCTGAATTGTATCTGGATACAGCTTTTTTGCCATGTACCGACTCCAAATTTTTAGACAGTGAACCTTCTCCATGAATATCTTCAAGATGGCAGTTAAGGAAATAAGAATCATACATTTAATACATCTAAAAACAGTTTTTAAAATATTCGTCAATTGAGAAGGTCTTTTGAAACCAGGGTCACCTTTAGTAGCTTCGTCTTGATTGGATGAAATTTCAGATTGACCCTTTTCACGAGTATCGTCTGGTTCCATAGGATCTTCTTCTGCCCTGTTTAGTGAAGTAACTCTCGGTTCAAGGTTGACATACGATTCGCTAGACATAGGTCAGAAAACGTTTTGTGTGATGAAGCACTGAAGCACAGAAGCCTATGGTTTGAGAAAACCCTCCTCATAAAATAAACAACACTATATATATAAGAAAAAAAAAAACCCCTAGAAAATCTTAATTAAAAATAAGATAATTACTAGAACAGATAATTACAAATGAGAAGAATTATCCTAAGTCTACGTTCATGGTATATTATATAGCTTCTAGAAGAGAGGTACTTACTGTTCGACATTCTGATCAAGAAGACTAGACATACTTGTTGAAGTTCTCTGTTATGCCATGAAAACCATTCATTCATACTCGTACAACTGAGTAACCAAATATTCATGGAAGCAAATAGAGAATTTAGACCATCGACGACCTTGTTGCTTTTATGGTTTTTTCTTCTTTGACCCTGACTTCTTCTCCTTCTCTTGTTTTTTCTCGGATAAAGGTTCTGGAAGTGCTTTGACATCCATATCTACAATTCCATCTAATTCTTCCTAGAAGAAGATACATACATTAAAAAAATAAGGTACTTTCAAACAGAAAATCAAAGGGAAGATGAAGGCTCTTTGTATAAAGCCAAAGTTACCAACCAACCTCCAAGAAGCGTTTCAGTGGTTGAAGGATATACGAGCGGTAGTCAAAAACAGAAAGTCCGACAAGGCTGTTTATCAAATCAATCCTCGAGTTTTCAACCAACAAAATCTTTGAATCCATTAGCGGAACCTGCAAGTCAATAGATACATTACGGTGACAACTTCTGTTATTTTTTTATGTCCTTAAGTTAAATCCAGACCACAATTTAACCTTTTTGGTGACCAGAGATTTCAGATGCGTAATGGACTTCAACACTATATCATCACTGATATGTTTATGCCCATGTATATGATTCAGGCAATCTACTAGATCGACACAATCAAATGTCGG
>NC_025700.1:10740049-10742441 GCF_000633955.1 Camelina sativa
TGGACAGTAAGTGCCTATAGAGTTCCTCTTCTTTTATCTGCTCCGAGACAAACGCAGAAAAGAAACTACGTAGTGCAGACGGAACTTGGTTGTCAGAAAATGGTTGCCGATTGTGCACCAAATCTTCTTTAAGAACTTTAATGTTACAGAGGGACTGCAGTAGCCAAAAAAAAAAAAAAAATCAAAGATAAGTTAGTAAAGAGATAATAACAGAAAATTAGAATGAGCTGAATCAGAAGAAGAGAGTTTAGGTTTTGAATTATTTTTGTTGTTGACTTTACCTTCAGTATCATGTCAAGAGCTGAATTGTATCTGGATACAGCTTTTTTGCCATGTACCGACTCCAAATTTTTAGACAGTGAACCTTCTCCATGAATATCTTCAAGATGGCAGTTAAGGAAATAAGAATCATACATTTAATACATCTAAAAACAGTTTTTAAAATATTCGTCAATTGAGAAGGTCTTTTGAAACCAGGGTCACCTTTAGTAGCTTCGTCTTGATTGGATGAAATTTCAGATTGACCCTTTTCACGAGTATCGTCTGGTTCCATAGGATCTTCTTCTGCCCTGTTTAGTGAAGTAACTCTCGGTTCAAGGTTGACATACGATTCGCTAGACATAGGTCAGAAAACGTTTTGTGTGATGAAGCACTGAAGCACAGAAGCCTATGGTTTGAGAAAACCCTCCTCATAAAATAAACAACACTATATATATAAGAAAAAAAAAAACCCCTAGAAAATCTTAATTAAAAATAAGATAATTACTAGAACAGATAATTACAAATGAGAAGAATTATCCTAAGTCTACGTTCATGGTATATTATATAGCTTCTAGAAGAGAGGTACTTACTGTTCGACATTCTGATCAAGAAGACTAGACATACTTGTTGAAGTTCTCTGTTATGCCATGAAAACCATTCATTCATACTCGTACAACTGAGTAACCAAATATTCATGGAAGCAAATAGAGAATTTAGACCATCGACGACCTTGTTGCTTTTATGGTTTTTTCTTCTTTGACCCTGACTTCTTCTCCTTCTCTTGTTTTTTCTCGGATAAAGGTTCTGGAAGTGCTTTGACATCCATATCTACAATTCCATCTAATTCTTCCTAGAAGAAGATACATACATTAAAAAAATAAGGTACTTTCAAACAGAAAATCAAAGGGAAGATGAAGGCTCTTTGTATAAAGCCAAAGTTACCAACCAACCTCCAAGAAGCGTTTCAGTGGTTGAAGGATATACGAGCGGTAGTCAAAAACAGAAAGTCCGACAAGGCTGTTTATCAAATCAATCCTCGAGTTTTCAACCAACAAAATCTTTGAATCCATTAGCGGAACCTGCAAGTCAATAGATACATTACGGTGACAACTTCTGTTATTTTTTTATGTCCTTAAGTTAAATCCAGACCACAATTTAACCTTTTTGGTGACCAGAGATTTCAGATGCGTAATGGACTTCAACACTATATCATCACTGATACGTTTATGCCCATGTATATGATTCAGGCAATCTACTAGATCGACACAATCAAATGTCGGCTGCAATGCTCCTTCGAGAACATCTCGTACTGCACACAAGAACAGTTTTGTAGTGAGAGAATTTCCAGCGTCTCTCCTTATATATTCTTCACATTTATTGCATAGAAGAGATCCATAAATGTTCCTCTGATCTTCCGGAATATTCCTTCTTCTTTCATCGTCGCGTGTACATAAGTTCTTGGCGTCAGTAAGAGCTGCATCATAACATATCATTTTCATTTTCTTCTCATATTTGGTCTCCAAAGTCCTACACATGAATTGAACAGCTCTCAGAACAGCCACCCAAATATCAAGATTATGTGTCCTGATAGGTCTGGGAAATCTAAAACTCTCATCTCCTGAAGTATAGTCTGCTAACCAAGATAAGATATCATCTCTATGAACTTGTGCTTTGGCATAGTGAACACTGGGATCAAAAACATTGGCTGTCCCTTCATTATCAAATCGAGCCAGCTCGCATTTCAGCAGTCTCTTATCCAGAAGTAGAAATGTAAACTGAGGATCAAAGTCGATCTTTTCTCTAACTCGGGTACCATCCAAGAAACTGTCCCCTGCTCTGCGAACCAGATCTGTGCCATCATCCCTTTCACCTTTGATGTTTTTTAGAAAGTGCAGGATGTGACTGAGTTCATTACATTCCAGAAAGCAGATACTCTGAGGTGTTTCAACTAGACGACACTCGGTAATAATGGTATGCTCAGAAACTTCGAAGTGTGCAAGATACTTAACCACAAACTGTATCATCCAGTCTCGAATGCTACAAGACAGAATTTTACGCTCCCAAAACGACACAAGGAGCAATGGGATTTCCTCGAGTAATTGACTGCGCTCTTCGTCTACAACTAAAGGCC
>NC_025700.1:10744190-10773843 GCF_000633955.1 Camelina sativa
TTTTTTTTTTTTTTTTTTTTTTTTGCTTCTAATTGTGTGAGAGAGAAAACAAAGTGACTATACGCGGGAAAATCGATTGTTTTATGTATCGAAATCGAAGACTCACACTTTATCACGTGACAAGGCTTGGAAATTAAATCACCTGATTGAGGAATTGTGTCGAACACCTTGTGAGCATTTCTCGCGTGGACTGCTTTTGTTGTAAACACTCAACAATATAAACCCCCAAAAAAAATCGAGTAAGTTTTCGAATTCGGGAGCGATTCTTCATGTTTTGGATCAGAGATGGACGTGGAATGATCGAAATTGGTTTATATCTTTTGAGTTTTTGGCTTTTGAGAGATTCGTAGAAAGGAAAGTGGTTCAAATGTTTTTGAGTTTTGCTGACTCTACCGGTTAAGTTGTACCGGTTCCGAAGTTTCTAATAAATTAATAAAAAAAAAAAAAAACTCAAGTTTAAGATAGTGCACTGCCCACCAAGTGTTCGACAAAAGTTCGCAATACCGTAGGAGACGACGATACACTCGTGGGAAGAGTTTTCACGCACAATTCTTAATAGAACACGTGACCCTCACGTGAACAAAACCCAACTGACTCTGTTGACCTTTATGGGAAGAAGAGTTTTCACTTTCTTCTTCTTCTTCTTCTTAATTCTTCTCGTCGACGCTTCCCACATTTTTCTCTTTCTTTCTCGGGAAAATTCAGAAAGAAAAGCTCCATTGTTGTTTCTCTCTATAGAGGTAACTACAGAACGTTTTTATTAGATTTAACAAAAGATTATGATTTTCTCATTAGATTAACAAAAGACTATACAAGAGTTTATATAAGCTAGATAATTAACGGTAACGTTACAAACTAACGTCTAACAGAATCCTATGTAACACTCTGCATTTAGTCCCTGCAACAGCTCTGTAACGGCGTCAAGCAGCTTGTGTTTCTTCGTGTAATCTGATAGTCCCCCTTAAGCTGGCATGAAAATGTTTGAAATGCCAAGCTTACTCACAAGATTCCGAAACGGTCCTGGTTGCATTGCTTTGGTTAGGATATCTGCAATCTGACAATCAGAGCGAACATGAAGAAGCTTAAGAGTACCATCGGTAACTCTATCACGCACTGTGTGGCAATCCCTTTCAATGTGTTTCGTCCTTTCATGAAACACTGGATTGTTACCTATATGAATAGCAGCTTCATTATCACAGTAAAATGCAGTGGGAGATGGAGTAGGAAGCTGAAGATCTTCCATAAGACTGCGAATCCAGAGAATCTCACAAACCGCTAAAGCCATAGCTATGTATTCTGACTCTGCTGAAGACCGAGATACAACGTCTTGTTTCTTCGATTTCCATGAGATAAGAGAGTCCCCAAGAAAGACACAATAACCAGAGACAGACCTGCATGTGTCAGGACAACCACTGAAGTCTGCATCAGCAAAAGCTTTGAGTTCCATACTCGGGTTTGAAGAATAAAACAAGCCCTATCCAACTGTTCCTTTGATGTAGTGGAGCAATTTAGTAACAGCTTGGTAATGAGTTGTACGAGGTTCAGTAGTGTATTGTGCCAACTTATTCACTGAAAAGCAAATGTCTGGTCTTGTAAGAGTCAGATAGATGAGCTTCCCAATAATACTTCGATAAGTCTCCGGATTATCTATCGATTCACCATCTTCTTTCGACATCTTTTGATTTGGCTCCATTGGTATTGTAGACGGTTTACAAGCCAATAAACCTGCACCATCCAGCAAATCAAGTGCATATTTCCTTTGGCAAATAGAAATACCTGCACTAGACCGAGATATATCCAAGCCAAGGAAATATTTTGCTGCTCCCAAGTCCCGCAACTTGAAATGAGATTTCAACTGTGTCTTGAGTTCATCATTAAATTTTTTCTCATTCAAAGTTTGTTACAAAGTTTCTCGAGAAAATCTCATTTTCCGGAAGAAAAAAATTTTCAAAACCTGATCTCTCTTTGCTCATTTCACTTAAGCTTGTAGTGTTAACCTTATCGCTGTCGATCATCATCGTCATGGCGAAGAAAGGAACCAAGCAACTCAGGAATCGAGCAATTTCTCAGGATTCTGGTGAAGATTCACCGATTGTTCATCGCTCTGCTTCTCGCATCGAGCAATCAGCTCCAGTCAACACTTTCGTGACTCGTCTTTCTCCAGATTCCGATTCGATCGACAGCCATCACAATCCATATTACTGACAATCTGGAGATCATCCCGATATGTCGATCGTAACCGAGATTCTTACTGGAGATAACTATAATACATGGATAATCACTATGAGAACTAGTCTAGAAGCAAAGAATAAGATTAGTTTCGTTGATGGATCTCTTCCTCGACCTCATGAATCTGATCCTTTGCACAAAATCTGGATTCGTTGCAATAGTATGGTGAAGGCTTGGATGCTGAATGTAGTCTCTAAACAAATCTATGATAGCATTCTCTATTTTCAAGATGCTGCTGGAATTTGGGAAGATCTTCATAGACGGTTTCATAAGAGTAATCTCCCTCAGATCTATAACCTTGAGCAAGAGATAAGCTCTTTGCGTCAGGGAAATATGTCATTATCTGAATATTACACCAAGAAGGTTACTCTCTGGGAGCGTTTGGCTTGTACTAAGAATCTGATGGAAAATGGTGGATGTCGGTGCTCACAAGTTATGAAGCTATTAGATGATTATGAGACCACACGCATCACTCAGTTTCTTATGGGACTCAATGATGATTTCACTAATATCAGAGGACAAATATTGAATATGAAGCCACGGCCTAGTCTTTCTGATATGTACAACATGTTGGAGTCTGATGAGTCTCAACGGCAACGTATCAGTACAAAGCCTAACCCGTCTGCTTTCCAAGTCAAAGCACAAGTGAATGCATATCAACCAAAGGGATTTCAGAAACCTCAAACCACTTGTGCACATTGTGGTTTAAACGGACACACTATTGATGTCTGCTACAAAATTCATGGATTTCCTCCGGGTTGGAAACCAAAGAATCAGAGACAGAACTCTAATCAAAGGTTTAATGCACCAGCGGCAGCCAATCTTGCTCTTACTGAATCTGGATCAGAATATGACAGGGAAAAAGCACTCAGTCCTGAACAGTTACAGTACTTGGTATCTTATCTCAACTCAAAGCTGCAGCCTCAACAATCTGCAGGACATGCTCATACTAACTCCTCGACTGCAACTATTACTGAGATAACTTCTCCTGGTTCTTCGGGTCTGAATCCTATGGCTTGCCAAATGACTGGTACATTCTTTCCTTCCATATTCTGCACATTGTCTACAGAGAATCAATCATATTTTTATTCTTTGTCTGACAATATAGAAAAAATGAATTCTTGGGTTATTGACACTGGTGCTACACATCATGTCACAAATGATAAGAACCTGTTTCAGCATATGACACCTATTCAAGATACAACAGTAAAACTTGCTAATGGTGTTGGTGTAAGAATACATGGTTTAGGAAATATAAGACTCAACGATAAGCTTTTGCTTACTGATGTTTTATATATCCCTCAATTCAAGTTTCATCTACTAAGTGCGAGTTCATTGACTGCAGAAATAAAATGTGGGTTGTGGTTTGACTCTTATGGCTGTGAAATTCAGGATCTTACAAAGGGGTTGATGATTGGCAGAGGTAGATTACACAACAGCTCTGTAACGGCGTCAAGCAGCTTGTGTTTCTTCGTGTAATCTGATAGTTTTGCTTTCAAGAAGATGGATCCATCAGCGGTTCAAGAAGTGAAGAAACCTGATCAGTAAGTAGTCAAATCTCATCCTCCAGAGTTAGTTCTTTATGACTTAGTTCTTCTCTTCGTCTCCTTGCTAAGTGCTTATCTATCATTCAGAGATCTCTCAGCCTCAAACACAGAGGATTCTGATGAAGAGAATAAACTCAACGCCACTTCTGTATCCGCTCTTGATATGATACTCGAGGTTTTAATTTTGCACAACTTAACAAGCGCCTGAATCTATTATTATAGATATTGTTTATTTGATTTATGGTTTTATGAATGTGATTTTGTGCAGTCTCTTTGGAAGATTAGGTTTTTCTTTAACGCTTATTGGTTGGATTGTGTTGAATCTGCTCCTCCAAAGGAGATACTTCGTACTTTCCTACTCAACGATCTCAGTCTCACTCATTCCCTGGTCTCTGCTCTCATCTTTTGAAACCTTTTGTGACTTATGTGTGCTGTTAATTACTTCTTTCTCAAGCTTCATATGTTCTTGTTGTTTACTATACTCTTCAGGAAGCAAACGATATTTCTAAACATCTTGGAGCTTCTTCCTCGCTGTTATTCACACTTTGAAGTTGATGAAGTGGCCACAACCATTTGCATTAGATGCAAGATGAATATGGCGTATTCTCGTCAACGTTCTTATCGCATCATCGTCAATGCTGATTCAATCAGGGTTTACCGCGTACGCAAGTCATTTTCTACCGTATGTTTTAAGTACTGAAAGTGAAACAGAGTCACTTCTTTCATGAGACTGATGCTAGAAACTTTTTTTGGGTAATCACAGTCTGTATTCGTGATTAAAGCATTTGAGACTACCCTTAAGATCATCAGGCTCAACGTAAAGATGCTTTGCGACAAGGAAGGATGTGGGAAACGAAACTATGTTCAACGTATGATAAACAATCTCCCAACTGTTTTCACAATTGGTAAGCTTATATATGATAGCTATGGAGTTAGTTGGTTAGTATTATTAACAAGAAAATGCACTAGTTTTGAGCATGTTTTCTTGTGTTTTTTTTAGCACTTCAGTGGGAGAACAATGAGACTAGCATCGATATATACAGTACGGCTACTGTTATAGAAACTGAGATATGTATTAGTGCCATATACAGATACAAATGTGACAGCTTATACACCAAATACCGTCTGGTCTCAATGGTAAGGGGCCAAGTATCTAAAATTTGTTTTACTTCCATTAAGTTTACTATATATTGAAGTACCAGAAACAAATCTAATGTTAATATGTAGGTTTGCTCGCATGGAGATCAATACAACTGTATAGCTTATGAAAACTATAGATGGGTCAGATATTTTGGTTCTGAGAAAGAGGTAAAAGCTTTTAGACAATTTTGTAAAAGACAAGCAAGTTACTCTTGATATCTGTGACGTCTGTACCTGAGTGAGGGTATGTTACTTATCCAGGTTATAGGAGACTGGAAGAGTGTTGTCAACAGTTTCCTAACGCACGATATTCGACCCGAGATTCTGTTTTTTGAGAGCGTACGTAAGCTCCTTGGACTGCATACATGCTTATGTTTTTACCTTTGCTTATGTGTGTGTTCCCAGTTCCACCTACATGAATCGCAGGCTCGACAGAGGGACCAGGTTCTGTCCGGGCAGAGAGATCTGGGAAAATCCAGAAAGATGAGTCCCAGCCAGAACATGGAGATGAATCCATCAGAGGTTCAAGAAGTAAGGAAATTCGAAGATATTGACCAAAAATTAGAACCGTAAGTAGTCAAATCTCATCCTCTAATTAAACCTTTTCCTCTAGAGTATGCTTTAATTATGCTTATCTATCATTCAGAGATCTCTTAGACTCAAACACAGAGGAATCTGAAGAGAAGTTACAGAACGCCACTTCTGTTTCAGCTCTTAACATGATACTCAAGGTTTATTTTTGCAGAACGTAACTAGCCTGAATCTATTTTTTATCGATATTGTTTCTTTCATTTATGTTTTTAAGAATGTGATTTGTGCAGTCTATGTGGAAGATTAGTGTTTTCTTAAGCAATTTTTTGAGGAATTATGTTCAAGAAGCACAACACAACCTGAAACATGATGAATCTGTTCTTCCACAAGACATACTTCGTATCTTCCTACTCGAAAATTTCAGTCTCACTACTCATCCTCTGGTCTCTGCTCTCATCTTTAAACCTGTGTCTTATCTGTGTTGTTAATTACGTTTTTATCAAGCTTCATATGTTCTTGTTGTTTACTATACTCTTCAGGAAGCAAACGGTGTTTCTAAGCTGTTTCTAAACATCTTGGAGCTTCTACCTCGCTGGAATTCGTACTTCAAAGTGAACGAAGTGGCGAAAACGAATTGCGTTAGATGCAAGCCAGATAGGGCGTATTCTGGTGAATGTTCTTTTGGTCTGATCATCAATGCTAATTCACTCAGAGTATTCAAGGCAAGTCATTTTTTTCATTTTGTTTTTTTGTACTGAAAGAGAGTCAAGTCTTACATGAGATTGATGCTAGAAACGTTTTTGGGTAATCACAGTCTGCACTTGTGATTTATACATTTGCAACTACCCTTAAGATCATCAGGCTCAACGCAAAGATGCTTTGTGAAAAAGGAGGATGTGGGAAACGAAACTATGTTCAACATATGATAAATAAACTTCCATCTGTTTTCACAATTGGTAAGCCTATATATGATAAGCTATGGTTAGTAGCATTAACAACAAAATGCAGTAGTTTTTTTGAGCATGCTTTCTCATATTGTTTTTAGCACTTGAGTGGGAGAACAATGAGACTGGAAAAGAGATATTCGATACAATTTCTGTCCTGGCGACTAAGATAGATATTCGTAAGATATACAAATACGAAGGTGACAGTCCATACACCAAATACCGTCTCGTCTCAATGGTAAAGGCCAAGTATCTTATTTGTTTCAGTTCCATTTAAGTTTTCTATGTTACTAGAAACAACTCCAAATATTAATATTCAGGTTTTATCGCATGAAATATCTATACAACTGTATAGCTTATGAAAATAATACATGGGTCAGACATGACTGTTCTGAGATAGAGGTAATATTACAGGTTTGCTCGCATGGAGATGGATACAACTGTGTAGCTTATGAAAACAATGGATGGGTCAGACATTTTCGTTCTGAGAAAGAGGAAAAGAGCTTAGACTTTTATGGTGAAAGACAAGCAAGTTACTCGATCTGTGACTGAGTGATGTATGTTGGCTGTCTAGGTTATTGGAGACTGGGATGGTGTTCTCAACAAATTCCGAGAACTGTATATTCGACCTGAGATTCTATTTTTTGAAAACGTAAGCTCCTTTGAGTGAATACTTGCTTCTTCTTTTTGTTCTTTTATTATGTGTGTGTGTTCTCAACTCCACCTACTTGAATTGCAGACTAGGCAAGACGGGGACTAGAAGTTTTCCGCGCTGGGATCTGATGATTAAGTGAGTGGCTTCCAATGGTGCAGGAAAGGGATTGATGTATATACAGTGTGTTCTGAGTCTAAGTCAAAGCCTTTATAGGAGTACGTAGAACAATGTTTTGGTGTTGTCAGACAACTCACAACTGTGAACAGACTTGTCTGTTTTTTGTTTTTGCCCAAATTCAACATACTGATTGTTTATGATCATTGAATACAAATAGCTAGATATATCATTCTTCCAAATTCAACACTTGTAACACTACTCAGTTTGATGCATTGGCCGGTAAGTGGTAACAGAAGCTTTCTTTATCCCATTTGTTAGGTTTAGACAATTATCCCATCTAGACATAAACAGGGTCGATATGGACACTCACTTTGTTCTATTCAATTTCACTGATCTTGTACCAGGATAATGACGGTTTAGTTTCTTTGGTAGGTGTTTTGTCTTAGTGATATGGACATCAAATTCAAAGAAAGATCATATACACTTCTTCAAGATGATCTTCCACATGTCCATAGATGCACCAAACCACACATGATAAAACACAAATTCATCCAAGACTCAAATTGCCTTATTTGGAATCGATTGCCTTAAATCTCCACTGACTCTTTCCAAAACTTATTAGGCACAAAATGGAGACTCTCTACTAATTTTAAGAAGCTTCTAAAAGTGCACAACTTCATGCCAAAGCTGTCTAGATATAAGGAACCTTAACGTCTTTCTCATACCAATATGATTATGAAATTATGTTAAATGTTAAAAATGTTAAATTGGAGACTCTCTACTAATTTCTATTCCAAACTGAAAAAGGAGTAAGTAGGAAAATTTGAATAAATAAAAAAATGTTTATACAGAAGTGGGTATTTACATTTTTTAGATTTAATAATTTACAGTATATTTTTTTAATCCATTTTCTATTTTTTGTATAATTAATAAACTAAACTTAAAATAAGTAAATAATGTTATAATTTTGAATTTTATGAATTATATATATATAAACAGGGGTAGCAAAAACCTCAGAAATAGAAAATGTAAAGAGGGTGTCGGTCAACACCAAGGTTCAGCATCGATCGACATTGTAGGATAGTATTGTAGGGTAGTGTCGGTCGACACCAATGCCAGTGTCGGTCGACACTTGGCTGGTGTCAGTCGACACCTCCCTTCCAGTTTCCTGGTTTGTTTGTCTTGTTTGTTGTTTGTGTTTGACATTGGTATCTCAATTGTTTGTGTATATAGCCCAATAGATGAGAGCATTGTCTCATTGAGTGTTTATCAAATACTCATGCATCTCTATTTGTGTTTGCGGTGCATGTAAAAGCAAAGTGTGATCGTGGAATCAAGGCGATGGGGATGATCTAGGGTCTCGTTTGTGTGATGTTGGTTGTGTATGGTTATGTTGTTGGAACCTTGGTTAGAGTTATGTTAGGTTGATGGATAGAATGGTTAGGAATGTTATTGTATTTAATGATATATTGGTTTGGTATTATTTGTATGTTTCCGCTGTGTAAAATGGTTATTGTTAGTTAATGATGAGTTGTGGTTTGGATTGGTTTAATTAAGTAGCATATGATGCTTAATTATATATTGTACTAGATTCATACCCGCACGTACGTGCGGGGTTGTTTTCATAAACTAAGCTTGCTATAAAGTTTGAAATATATTATGTACGTGCCAAAAATTATTTTATAAAATATGTTTGTATATAGTTTTTTTTTGAAAATGTTAGTTTGTTTTAGTTTGTAAAATGTAATAAAATAATATATTTGAAAATAATATATGACAAATCAGTCTATATATAAAAAAAAATTGTAAAAACAGTCACATACACCATAGTTGTGAGTACTGCTTTTCCATAGGTAACATATAATTAGAGGGTATAACATTTATAAATGAAACTAAGATTGGTTGTTTATATTCATTTTATGAATGTTAGGTTGAAATAATAGCAGTTTCACGAAGAAATTTAGATTGATGTGATGGTGGATCTGGATCAAATAAGAACCGAATTAGTGATCGATTAGATTATTTATTATCAAATCTGTAAACAATCAAACCGGAAAAAAGCGCTAAAATTTAAAATTTTTGATCGAATGACCTAAAGTGTTACCAAAGCGCTTTTGAAACCCATCTCGATAGGTTTGGCAGGAAACGAATTTAATATTTTTTGGCCCGTAAAAAACTCACTTTAAGAAACCATATGAGTAATGTATGCATTCGCTTGCTTGAATTTCTAAACCCCGTGGGTAAAAGGCATTTCAATAAATATTTTTTTCTAATAGGTAAGATATATTTTAAGAGATGGGGTAAGACATTATGACGGAATACTCTATAAAATATTTAATTCTACTCAAAAATTTTGAAATAATCATCCTAAATTAGACATTTACCTCGTTACCCAATTTTTCAAATTATAATGTTTTTTTAATTTTTAAATTACACGTTTTTATCTTATACCCACTATAACTAATCATTATATTTAAAATAAATAAGCCTATGGAGATTTTGAATATGTTACAAACCTGTCCCATCTTCTATTTTATCAGGAATAGTTTGTCATCATTTTTTTTTTGATATTCAAATACAGAAATGTTTTTATGATACATGAAATTAAAAGAAAAAACTACTATAAAATTCTTAAATGTGTAAACATCGTTTTCTTTTGTTTTATTTGATTGACATAATTTAAATAACACACAAATTCAACGAAAATAAAGCAGATAATGTGAATTTACAATTTGTAATTAGTTTTATAACCTGTATTATGAAACATTTCCATTATGGGACAAACATGTCTACACCTTATGCTATATGTTGTGTGGATGGGCAGACAAATCTACTATACAATTACATGTTGTTCTCTTCTATATCTAAAGAATAAACACCGTCATTTAATCATAAACAATGACATGAGAGTCAGAGACTTAAGCCCAACCAAAGTAACCTTCTCTCATCATCTTCTCCCTATTCCAGAGGGACATATATAGCCCCCAAAATTTAGAATGAACAAATCTAAAACTAAAAGTGTCTCTTGAGTTCTCAAATACCTGAACCATATGTTTTTGCTTTATCCCTTGTGTTTATGGTAATTTGTAAAGTTGAAATGGAAAATCACTTCTCGGATTTGTAAAATCACTAAATTCAATTGAAAATACAAACATGAGGTGCTTTTCATAAATTTCTTACTAAAAAAATACATAATAACAAAGTTGTGAACCTACAGTACAATAAAAATAAGACTCAGCCCACAGAAAATTATGGAGCTTGGTTACATATTCATAATCATCTGCCATTTTCTTTTCTAAAACCTTTGAACACTCCTAACGAATATACCCAAGCTCTGCAGCGTTAATTTTTTCCCAGGCCGATGAAAATATTTTTTAATAAACGATTTATGTGGTGTGTGCAATTTTAAGAAGATATATATATATAGCTCAAAGATAATTAGGGTTTGAAGGATCAAAATCTCAACAAATAAATTCTTAATTGCATATTACATTAATTGCTTACGTCAAATAAAAGTTGAATTAACACCATATCTTGATTACATATCTTTTAATCAGTAGTTTTGGTGAATCAATAATTCAAAATTTCCTAAAATTTCGGGAGTATTTGAAACTATCCAAAAATTAGATTAAACATTCAAGTAAATCATTTAATTGTTTCTCATAGGGTATATTCGTTAGTATAATTTATAATATTGCATAATTAAGTAAGTAATTAAATCTTTACCATTTTTTTTGTTAGAATCATAATAGTATTTAATTAGATTTCCTAATACTAATCAATCAAATCACTAATAATACGGTTTTGTATGATATTTATAATATTTTCAAAAGATTGAGATCTCTTTATATAAATACTATGTCAACAAATTATATTTTTCTAATTCTTGTTTCCTAAAATCTAGTTATCTCGACTACCACTTTTTGGAAACTCTTTAAATTGAGAAAGTCTATTAAAGTTATTTATGTTTTAATAAAAGAAATAAATATAGTTTTATCAATTTATTTTTGTAATTCTTGTTTCCTAAATTATAGTTTCGGTGAAATACTCTGTTTAGATATAGGATCCGAATAAAGTACTGTTTGGATCCGATTTTTTGATTAAATGTAACTCATGTAATATCTGTTTGGCTTCTAGGATTATACATATCCTTATTCTTATTTGAGTGGCATTTCATTGTAATAATCTCTAACTCTATGTCTTTTTTTTACTGGAAGAAGTTTATATTACTTAACCAGAGTTATTACAAAGTGGTTCAATTAGCCAAACAGGCTTTGTTACAAATTCAACATAAAAAACAGTATTTTGACATCCAAATTTTGCAAGAGTATCGGCAACTACATTACATGACTTTCTTGTAAATTTACAAACAAAGTTATGAAATTTTGATCCCTAGAGATGTATATCCTGAATCACATTCGAAATGGACGCATTCCTTTGATAACCATTAACAATTTTCACCAAATTTTCACAATCCCCTTCAAAGATCATCGACTTACAACCTCGAATCCATGCTAGTTTTAAAGCCGATAGTAGTGCCTTTGCCTTTGCCTCTGCTTCTAGTGCCGACTGAGAGTTAGATAAAACTGTTGCTCCCCAAACCAAAACTTCTCCCTGATAGTCTCTAATTATCCATCCACCTAAAGTAGAGTGTCTATGTGTATCAAAAGCTGCATCAAAATTACATTTAAACATTGGATAGCTTGGTCTTGTCCAAGTTGATAAATTCGTAGAAGAACTTGTTGGAGGAATCCGTGTGTCCAGATTTAGAGTTGTTATCCATTCTTTTGTTTCAGCAACCGCTTTCAAAAGTGTGGTTGAAGAATCTTCTCTAATGCTATCAAAAACTTGTGTGTTCCTTGCTTTCCATATATGCCAAAGGAGCCAAAAGGGTAAATAAAACTTTTGTGGGTTGTTATGTTGGGTTGCTGAATTGAGGAGTGTTTCAATAGATGACTTCATATCCGTGTGCACTTGATTAGTATGTTGCGGTGATATGTCTGATAGTTGCCATACTAATTTTGCAAAAGGGCACATGAATAAAGCATGTAAGATTGATTCATCTTCCTGGTTGCATCTTGGACAAAGAGGATCAATATGCATTCCTCTGGTTCGAAGCCGGGTAGTTGTAGGTAAAGCTTTAGATAATACTCTCCATAGAAAGTGCTTGATTTTTGGTAAGATTTGGAGTTTCCATATTTTATTTTTGAGCTCTACCAAGCCATGAGGAATAGGTGGGAAAGGGTGAGCATCATGGTGGTCATGAGTGAGCAGCCAATATCCCGATTTAACAGTATATTCAGCTCTACTTGTATAATGCCATATTAATCTGTCTGGTACTCCAATCTGTGATAGATATAAATTCTTGATATCTTCTTGATCTTCAACTATCGGAATAGTCTCAACTTGGTGTAAGTCCCAAGAACGATAACTCCCAATTTCTTGAATCAAAATATCCGATGTTTTATTATGATGATGTACATTTGTGGTTGTTATCGGTTTAGAGGGATGAGCTGGTAGCACATTATCAGTATTGAGACGTATTGACTTGCCATCTCCAACTATGTATCGAGAACCCTTTTTGATCACCTTCAGTCCATTCAGTAAGGAAGACCAGCCATAAGATTGGTTCTTTCGTTCTTTTGCATCCAATAGAGTATCATCATGATAATAGCGTGCTTTCATGACTTTTGCAAACAAAGAATTAGGAAATTGAAACAGTCTCCAGGCTTGCTTAGCTAGAAGAGCATCATTAAATTTTTCGATATCTTTGAAACCTAGACCACCTTCCTTTTTAGGATATTTAAGCCTTGACCATGAGATCCATGGAATCCCATGTTGTTGTGAATTTTGTTCCCACCATAAGTTCATTAATAAAGTTTCAATATCTGAGGTGACACCCTTTGGCAGCTTAAAACAAGACATCGCATAAATAGGCATCGAGACTGCAACTGATTTGGGCATTATTTCCTTTCCTGCAGGTGATAAAGTTCTTGAGCTCCAATGAGATGTTCTATTCTTCACTCAGTCAATTATATAGGTGAACATTTCCTTTTTCTATCGACCAAATTGTCCTGGAAGACCTAAATATTTACCACCTCCACCATGATTTGGTATATTTAGGATCGACGTCAATCGGTCTTGTGTCATACCATAAACCCGAGATCCAAACGATATAATCGACTTTGATTTGTTTATTTGCTGACCAGAGTAGTACTCATAAATATCGAAAACATCCTTCAGTGCTTGACAATTTCGTTTGTTTGCTTGACAAAAGAAGAGTGAGTCGTCAGCAAACTGTAAATGGGTGATGCTTGGTACTCCAATACCGATTTTAATTCCTCTTATATCTCCGTCTTTGGCTCTTGAATTTATCAAGTGGCTTAAGATATCAGAACAGATGATGAAGATGTAGGGTGATAGAGGATCACCTTGACGTATCCCTCTTCCAGGTGTTATGTTGCCATGAGGTACACCATTGATTAAAACAGAGTAATTTACTGATTTAACTGCAACCATTATCCACCCTATCCATTGATCGCAAAAACCAAAGACCTTCAAGGTAGTTTCTAAAAAATTCCACTCTACTCTATCATAGGCCTTACTAACATCGGTCTTAATCGCCATATAAGTCTGTGAAACTCTTTTTCAAACCTTGAGAGAGTGCATCAACTCATGAGCTATCATCACATTGTCTTGAATGATTCGTCCTGGTATAAAAGCAGCTTGTGCTTCAGATACGATGCCATTGAGATGAGGTTTCAACCGTTGTACCAAGCACTTTGATACTATTTTGTATAAAACATTGCATAAGGCAATAGGACGATAATCAGAAAGAGTGATGGGGTTATCTATCTTTGGGATCATACAAATGTTTGTGTGGTTAATGCTTGGTTTCATAAGTGAAGTTCTGAAAAAAGTTTTGACTTCTTCAATGACATGATCTCCCACTGTGTCCCAACATTCTTTATAGAACCTAGCTGTTAGTCCATCTGGTCCTGGTGTCTTGTCATCCCCAATCAGGCATACTGCATCATGAATTTCTTTGTCGCTAAATTCTCTTGTTAAACTGGCATTGATTTCATCCGTTACAGTGGCTGTGAAATCAGAAAATTCAATAGGAGAGACATAATGACTACTTATGTAAAAAATTCAATAGAAAATCTCTAACTCTATGTCTATTTATTAAAAATGCTTCTCTTTTAATAGTATAGATTTATTATTTTTAAACAAAAATGGGTATGGTTGTTTCAAGGTTATACTGAACTCTATTCAATTTATTAATTTCTTAATTCTATGAAATTCAAGTGTTGCTCAAAATTCAGTAGTTTTGTATAACAACATTATTTAAAATCAATTTAACAAAAAAGCTAGTGTAACAAAACATTTTTTTGATAGGAATTCAAAGTATTATTTGAAACTAGGTCAATACAGCACGTACAAATAAAACCTCTATAAAATGATATTCAACAACTTAATAAATACGACAAAATAATAAATTTTGTTGTTCTTAGTCGTGCTAATGTAAAAATTGACAAAATTGTATAAGATGATAAATTAATATTTTTTAAAAGTATTCTATTTAAATTATGATCCCAATGATATTATAAATTAGTAGTGGTAGAAATCAACATGTAGTTTTGTATAAACGAAAAATTAAGAGATCTCTTCACTTTATAGTGATTGATGAATGATGATCATTAATTTGCAATTGAAGGACGAAACTGAACTGAAACGGGATAATGGGGCAATATGGACAATATATATAAATTGTGGGGGCGATACAAAAAAAGCAACCTTTCTTTGGTGAGAATTTGTGTTCTACTGCAAGAAATGGATACCAAGTGTTCGACGAAAGTTCTCAATACCTTGACCGTGGGAGACGACGACGATACACACTTGTGGGAAGAGTTATCGCGCTCAATTATTTTAATAGAACACGTGACCCTCACGTGAACAAAACCCAACTGACTCTGCTGACCCTTCCTTCTTCTTTATATAGATCCCTTTCTTCGTCTTCCCTTCACTCTTGCTTGACCCCATTTTCTCGAGAAAAGTTGAGAAAGAAAAGCTCAATTCTTGTTTTCTCGGAACGTTTCGTTTTCAATTCCAGCAAGATCATGGAGATGGATCCATCAGACGTGAAGAAACTTGTAGCAAATGATTCTTCGTAAGTAGTCAGTCAAAATCTCATCCTCTCCGAGTAATTTTAATTTATGCTTCTCCCTTAAATTTTCTCTGAGAATTCGTGTTCATCCAGAGACTCAGCCGCAGAAGAATCTGAAGAGAAGAAACTAAACGCCACTTCTGTTTCAGCTTTTGATATGATACTCAAGGTTTGATTTTGCACAAACTTAACAAGCGCCTGAATCTCTCTTGTTTAATTTTGATTCATGTTTCCAAGAATGTGATTTTTTTTTGCAGTCTCTTTGGAAGATTAGCGTTTTCTTAAGCGATTTTTTGATGAGTTATGTTAAAGAAGCACAGCACAACCTCACAGATGATGAATCTGTTCATCCACAAGACATACTTCGTATCTTCCTTCTCAAAAAACTCAGTCTCGCTCATCCTCTGGTCTCTTCTCTCATCTTTTAAAACCTGTTCATTACTTCTTTCTCAAGATTCATATGTTTTTTAATTTGTTGTTGTCTATTATTATATACTCTTCAGGACGCAAATGGTGTTTGTGACCTGTTTCTTAACATCTTGGAGCATCTGCCGCGCTGGAATTCACACTTTGAAGTGAAGGAAGTGTCGAAAAAGATTTGCAATAGATGCAAGATGGGTATGGAATATCCAGTTGAACGTTCTTTTGGTCTGATCATCAATGCTGGTTCCCTCAGAGTAGTCAAGGCAAGTCCTTAAATCAATCTCTTAAGCAAATGAGAAGAAACCTATGTAATTTGAAAGTGAGGCTAGAAGCGTTTTTGTTTATTACAGGCATTATTCGAGAATCTTACATTCGATAAGATCCTTCAGATCATCAGGATAGATCTTAAGATGCCTTGTGATAAGGAAGGATGTGGGAAAATAAACTATGTTCAACGTATGATAAACAAACTTCCTACTGTTTTCACAATTGGTAAGCTTTGAAGTTAGATTGGTCATTACACATTAGCTTAATAATGCACTAGATTTACCCTTTTAATTATTCTTGTATTGTTTAGCACTTGAGTGGGAGAACAATGAGCCTCTAGGAGAGTTATTCAATACTACTTCTGTTCTGACAACTGAGATAGATATCAAAACGATATACCTATACGAAGGTGACAGTGAATGCACTAAATACCGTCTTGTCTCAATGGTAAGGGCTAATTATCTAGTTCGTTCAGTTCCATTTGGGTTTCCCATGAAAGATTTTGTTACCAGAAACAACTCCAATGTTCATACATACAGGTTTGCTCGCATGGAGATGGATACAACTGTGTAGCTTATGAAAACAATGGATGGGTCAGACATTTTCGTTCTGAGAAAGAGGTAAAAGAGCTTATACTTTTATGGTGAAAGACAAGCAAGTTACTCGATCTATGACTGAGTTATGTATGTTGGCTGTCCAGGTTATTGGAGACTGGGGTGGTGTTCTCAGCAAATTCCGAGAACTGCATATTCGACCTGAGATTCTATTTTTTGAAAACGTAGGTAAGCTCCTATGAGTGAATACTTGCTTGTGTTTTTCTTTTATTATGCGTGTGTGTGTTTCTCAACTCCACCTACTTGAATTGCAGGCTATGCAGCAAGACGAGATTGTGTCTGGGCAGAAATCTGAAGGCTAAGAGAAGCTTTTTCAACAGTGTAGGATTGGGATTGATGTATAGACAAAAAGTGTCTCGAGTCATAAGTACTCAAAACCTTATACGAGTATGGTAGAAAAATGGGTAGGAAAGGGATTGATGTATATACCAAAAGTGTTGAGTCTTTAAGCCAAAAACGTTATAGGAGTTAGTAGAACAATGCTTTGGAGGTGTTGTTGCACCATTGTGAACAGATTTTTTAGTGTTTTCTTCCTCACATCCTGATTGTTATGACGACCTGGATGAAGTAGTTAAATATCATTCTTCCAAATTCAACACTTGTTAGGCCGATAATGTTGGTTTAGTTTCTTTAGTGCGTATTTCGTATTAGTGTACTGATTTACATTTTGATACAGTAAAACTGTAAAAGTGGCATGTGAGACTGTGAGAGCATGCAAGGTACAATAATGCTTTATGAAATCACAAGTATAAAAACATCAAAGCCTTATGCAAAAGAATCGTCCCAAACATTTTGCATTGGAACTCTGTTCTGAAACAGAGTTACAAAAAAAATCTAAATGAATCTAACGTCCATGACTCGAAACATAGAGGCTATGTTAATGAAGTCACATAAACATGATAATGAATAAACCACATTTTCCCCTTCATACATTAAGAAGACTATAGAATTCAGACTTATGGAAGTTTTAGTTAATAGTATTAACTTAATATATTGTGATAATGAATAAATAACCAATATCTTGGAGGAAAACGTTGTTCAGCCCCTACTTGTGAGTACCAGTGCAATCACTCTAGCAACTGAATGTGTAAGGATGATTTTGAAGATTGATGACATCGTTACTGTGAGGTAGTGAAGACATCATTGCACACCATTAAACAAGACAGAAAAATATTTTGAGATTCATGAAGATATGCGTATTTAGACCCAAGCAAACTTGTGTCCGTCAAGTTATAATTCACAGCATGCATTTGAGGTTCAAAACCAAAAACAATATATCTGCAAAATGCAGATTTGCATTTAATGAATTGTGTAGTGCATGTTGTTTATCCAGTGTCTAGACAGCCCAGTGACAGAGTGATTTCCGGTATTGAAAAAAGCTGATTTATCATGGAGGAGTCAAACAATGCCAAATATTGATGCTTCAGGGTAAAAAGACACAAAACTCTGATGTGTTTTTTGTATTGAGATTACTGTCCCTTATTTTCTCAAATTTTACTGTCCTTGATCAAATTCTCCTGTATAACTGTCACATTTCCTCAAAACCCTTGACATAAACAAGTTGTCATACTTTATAAGCTTCTCAAATTCAGTTCAGAAAATTTCTGCACTTCTTGGACTAATAGAGGCGTCAATTACCCCAAGAGTCTCCTCAGATTCCGAAGGATTCGACGAAGTAAAAAGGTCTTGAAAATAGGAAACTGCAATGTTCTGGACCTCATTGTCCTCCGTCGACCAAATACCATGCTGATCATGGAGGCCGACTATCCGATTCCGAACCCGACGTTGTTTTGTCTGAGCATGGAAATAACTAGTATTATGGTCACCCAGTCGCATCCACCTGCTCCTAATTATCTGATACCAATAAACCTCCTCATCCCGATATGCCTCCCTCAACTGCCATGTAAGTTCCGCAAGCTCATCAACCGAAGTAGCATCATTCTCCTGGGCTGCCGCTAATTTTGATTTCAGATCCTCAATTGTCTCCTGTCCAAATGGTACTTGGGCGTTCCTCCATTGAGAGATATAACGACAACAAGTGGCCACTTTGTCAACTAAAGAGGTGTTTGGCAAGTTTGACCCCACATTCCACCCCTCAGCAATGGCACCAAAGAAACCCTCCTTATCCAGCCAACGCCTATCAAACCGAAAGCTCCGTCGACCTCTTTGGGTCTTGTCCGCAATCACAGCCAACACCGGCTTATGATCCGATGCAATCATTGTTAAATACTCTGTAAACGAGTCAGTAAACATATCATGCCACTGTTCATTTGCTAAAACCCGGTCTAGCCGACATCGAATCGGTTTTTTATCTCGCCATCCTCGCCATGACAGACTATCACCCAAAGATGGAAACTCCAATAGGCCACAGTGACGAACCATTGTATTAAAGGGCACAAAGGAGGAGGCATGGCGTAATTTGCCACCCCGCTTCTCATGATTGCCTTTTATTTCGTTGGAATCCCCAATTAAAAATAAGTGTAGATCCCTACCTAAACCAATCCTGGTTAAGCGTTCCCAAACCAAATCCCGGTTCTTTGGAACGGGGTCCCCATAAACAAATGACAAAAAAATTAACTTCCCTTTATAATCAACTTCGACATCAATTATTCGATTGGATTCAAATAAAATAGAAACCTTATTAGTACTATTATTATTATTATAAAATAATACCAAACCAATACTACAACCAAGAGGTTCAACTGTTTTTAAAGCTGAATAACCAAAATGACCAACAAAAGGTTCTAAAAAAGAATAAGATTGTCTAGTTTCAGATAAAAACAAGAAATCTGGCTGATGCTTCCCCCACAAGTCCCTGAGATACCCAATAGTAGCTTTATTGCCTAGCCCTAGCAGTTCCAACTCAAAATCTTCATTTGAAAGTCTTCGGCAAAGGTGGTTTAGCTCCACCAGCAGCACCCTTCTGGACTTCCTGTGTCTTGAGTGCTAAATTATCCCCATACAAAGCATGATCCTTAAGATCGAACGTTTGCGGGGATTACGCACATAAACATTCAATTTCTTGGAACACATACCTTGAAACCGCATGAGACCTTTCCCCTTGCGAGGCTTCTCTGCCATCAAAGTAGGTCCAACAACGACAGCCAAAGGTAGTTCGGCCTCCACGACAGTAGCAGCCGTTGCAATGGCCTGATTCTCACTAGTTGGGGACTCCTCCATAATATTGTCACTCACCTGCACATCGATACCTCCCTCCTCAACAGAAACCACACCCTCCCGAGGCACAGGAACCTGCTCCAAGGCTTGAACTGACTCATTGAACCCCGTATCCTCCTTTGAGTCTCCCTCCAAAGCGACTTCATGTTGAACTGATGCAGAGTTACCTCCTTCTGAGCCAGGGACCACAAAAGTATTTTCATGGTCCTCCGGGTCCGTAATAGGAGTCGCAACTGCTTCCCCAGAAATTGTCAAAGGGACACCCACCTCCTCAGCTTGAGCAACACCCTCACTAGCCTCAGCTGCATCCTCTTGAAACAAAGCCTTGTGTACCACCTTAACAGGTTTGGGGTCACTCACCGGAGTCTCAGCCGCAGGTACCCCTTCTGCTACCGTCTGCTGCACCTGAGCTTTGGTCTCCTTACCGACCTCCCGTAGATACCGATGATCATTGTACTGGACATATGTTTGGTAACGACGGTGTTTTGGCATTGGTTCCCCCACTGGAAAATCAGTACGACTTGTTGATCCCCTTGTAGACTTGCCCTCCAGGGAACGCTTCCAATCCAACAGTGTACCTTCGCTACCGGACTTACCTTTGTACCTTCCTTTGGCACCCCTATCCGAGCCAGCACCTCTCTGCGATATGACTGCACCCTTGTAACTTTGATACCTTCGCTCAACATCATCCTTAGGCAGGACTAGCGGAATCGAGCAGGCCTCCTCCATTGGTGGACAATGGTCTTCGTCATGGCACAAACTAAAGCACTTCTGACAGAAACTATACAACCGCTTGTATCGGAGTGATACAACCGTTTCTTCAACATTGAAGAACTCAACCTCAGTCTCAAACCGAAGAGGTTTCAGGCCATTTATCACCACTTGAACTCTCCCTCCATCGATATCCACCTCCAACACCGACCCCAAAGCTTCACCAATACTTCTGAAGGTTGGAACAACCCAGAACTGGAACAGTACCCCCATGACACGGACCCAAAAGGTTATAGACGATGGAAACCATCCAATGGTCAAAATGAAAGGGCGTCATCTTAAGAACTTCAAGGATGTCGGATTCGTCATCAAAATCGAATTGGACCTTCCCCATCCTATGATCTGCACCAACAAATTTGCCTTCCAATTGCCATATCTGAGGAAACATGTGGATAAGCGACTTCATATCCTACGACCGTGGGTTCATACATCTCCCCACCACCGTTTTTGAGTAACCCTCAATGAGCGCAGCATTGTCAAAGTAAGGAACCTTGGCCTTACGCTTCATCCCCGAGGAGGTCACTCCTTTCGCACTCACACTCGAACCCAACACCACACTCTGCGACATCCCAAAGAGTAATGAAACAAAAACAGAGAGCCAAGAAAGCAGATAGAAAAAGAAACAAGCCCCAAAAGAGAGAAGGAAGTATTGTGAATGATGATATCTCTGTTCTGCGAGAGAGACCTTTTTATACTCATCCTCCAGAAAATTCCACACCCAAACGTTTCCAAAAAAGACATAGCGTATCCAACAAATCCTATCTCGCAGAAGACGAGATCGCTAATCAACCGTATCAATCATACCAATCAGAGCTAATTTAATCTGAAAATTAAAACCAAACAGCCGTGTGACCCCATATCGTACTGTAAGATCCACCGATTGAGAGATCCGATCCTTCCATCTACCTTTAGTGGAAATGAGATCAGCAAAACACCAGAAATAAAGATGAGAAAACAGATCCGAAATCTTCTCAAGCTTCTGTGATATCTGGATCTGTCCAATCTTCTCCCCATTGCCAAATTGAATTCGGAAAATAAATCCTCCATCATGCAATCTCCGTCCCTCCACAGAGATACCAAGGATTAGCCCACAAAAACCATGATGAACCCAAAATAAGAACAGAAAGATAAAGCTCATTGTCGGGTCAAAGCCCTAGAGAAATCGCCATCGCCGTCGCTTAAAGTGTTGAACTAGCTAAATTTTATTGTCCAATATCAAACATTATTCTATAGTCTAACTAAGATTTTAGAAATAATTATATTAATATAAAAATTTAATCAACTTTAATTATGTAACTAAAACCTCTGTCTAAAAAAGAAAAAATGCTCTCTCTTCTCTCTAAACACAAACTCGCCGCCAGTAAGTTAACCAGCTCCAGTGGCTTTCTCAACACCGGAGTCGGGGTTCTCTCTTTATTTAGCTTTGTTCCTTCCTTTTTTCGGCACATCCCTCTCGTTTTTCTTCCAATGACATCAGATCTAGCTTTTCATATTTATATTTTTAAAGCTTAAATCTTTCCATCCTTAGATTTGTGGCTTGGTTCTTGTGTTTTAGTCAAGCACAACTTCAGATCTGGTCGTTCCTTCCATGGCAGAGACAGTCTTCAACAGGTTTCTTCATTTTCTCAGATGAATAAATCTCACCATCGTAGATCTAGATCTCCTTCCTTTCCTCTTGAAGAGCCTTTATGGTTTCAAGATGTCTCACCGCTACCGTAATTCCTTGCTGGACCAACAAAAAGAGGGTCGCACGACACCTTATTTCGGGTCAAGTATTGTGATTCTTATCCGGGGTGTAATTAAAATGATGTATTTTTAAGTTGTTTGTGTTTTTTCCCCTTTGTCTCTAGGAGTTTTTTGTGCTCGCCGGCTTATGCCTCTGAAAGGATTGATATCCTTGCCAGCTCTTGTATTACTTCTTTGAATCGCACCTTGTGGTCTATCAATGAAATCTAATTGACGAAATTTTTTTTTATGTAACTTACAGTTGCTTTATTTATCGTAAATCTTTGTAAAATATGTGTTTTTAAAGATTTAACTTTTAAATATATTATTTATAGAAGTTCTGTATTTCTTTTCTAATTATTGGTTGATAAATTTTCACTCAAGATGATTTTCTTTTTAAATTGTTTTATAAGAAAATTGCATTAACTTATTATAATATTTTGTTTGATATTTTCACTTAGTATCACTTTGTCATAATATTTGTTTATTAGTATTATAAATATCAATAAATGTTATGATGATTGTTACTCTTTACTATAATTTGTGATAAAATATCTTATACTTATAATAAATACAAAAGAATTTACAAGGTTACCTCTAATCATTATGACTTTTCATTTAATAATTTTAAACTTAGAGATGAGTTGAGTTTTTTTTGCCATAATATTTTTTTGAGAATTTGTTAGAAATGCCTCTTCTGAAATACCCTTTTTCAAAAATACTTTTTTTTTGAACATTTTCATCTTTGCCCTATTTTACACCAATTACAATATGTTAAATTAATATTAGAATATTTTTACTTTTGGGTTCTCTAGTTTACATTTATGGTATAGTTTTAAGGGGTGTAGGGTTTAGGGTTTAGAATTTAGTTATTTTGTATATTAAAAATTGTATTTTTGAAAATGGACAACATGAAGAGATATTTTTGAAAAGTGACATAGAAAAATGAGCATTTTTAAAAATGTCCCTATTTTTTTAATATAAGTTTTCATTTTGATGGTTGTGTTTTTTTAACTCGCAGTTATATATGTTTTACAATTTAGTTATTTTGTATATTAAAAAATGTATTTTTGAAAATGGACAAAATGAAGAGATATTTTTGAAAAGTGACATAGAAAAATGAGCATTTTTAAAAATGTCCCTATTTTTTAATATAAGTTTTCATTTTGATGGTTATGTTTTTTTAACTCGCAGTTATATATTTTTAATATTTATGTAGTTTTAGCTCTATTTATTATTTTTCTTCTTTTGAGATAATTTTTAATTTTATTCATAGCATATATTTTCAAGCAATGTAATTACTTTCAAATATTTTATAATATATAATTATAAATTTAAAATTTAACATATTTTTTTTGAAATACTTACTCAACGACATCGTGGGGACTTGAGTCCTAGTATATATAAAATTTCTATTTTTTAATATATTTTATAATTTTACAAATGTCGATTACAGTTTATGAAAAAAAAACTATAAATTGTAATGTTGAATGTTTTCTGGTAACAAGCAAATTTCAAAGTGAAGAAAATTAACCACGCAAATTTTGAAATTGTTAAGAAAAAAGACTATTTACCGTGGATTTTATAATTGATTTGGAAAGATAGGAATAAAAAAAAAATTCAAGGAATTGAGGTAGAGCCATCAAATATTATTGATCAGGCTTTAGGGGATAAGATCTTTTGGGACGAGGCCCATTCTTTTTTGGAGATTCTGTTGGATCTTTCTCCATATTTTGATGTTCAGGACCTTTAGAATCGCTGCCAGGTTGATGTTTCGTGAAAAGTAACAGACGACAATTCAGGTTTGGATGGTGGTGTTGCAACAGTGAGGAGCAAACCTGATTATTGGGTGTGAAGTTGTAATATCCGCGAAGCGGTTTTTTGTATTTTTAGAGTGGGTGTCGACCGACACCAGGAGTGTGTCGATCGACACCACTATTTCTGGGTTCGTCGGGTACATGTCTAAATTAGCACTCTTTGGTTGTACAAAAAGGAATTCACACTTTTGGGGGTGTACGGATATAAAATGGCCCTTTTCCCCTTTGGTGACATAGGTAGCCAAATCAATTTTTTTAAACCCCTCCGCAAGTCTCTGAAACCGGGGTGTCACAAGGAAGAATAGCTTTCCTTTGGAGTTGTTTACTGAATTCATCACTGATTTGTAGATAGACAGTTGCTCTGTATTGAGTTCGGAAAACAGTTTTTGATGCTTCTCTTTTTTGTCAACTTTGTTATAACTCCTCTCGTCCTTTATCAAATTAAAACTGTTGAGGATGTTTTTTTTCTGGCACTGGCATATTTGGATAATCTGTTAATGATTTGTCATTCTGATTCAGAAGCTTTTGTATTTCCAGCAGGGTATATTGTTGGACTTCTTCATTTGTTAAGTGTAAATCTTTGAAGTTAAACCTTTTACTCTGTAAGTATAAGATATTTTCAGCTAGACTTTTCCATGTATGCTTCCATAGTTTCGGAGGGTCGGTGACTTCACAAATAGCACTCGCAGTTGCCTTGTTGTTGCCCATATCGCTGAGTCTAGCTGTTTACTGCTTAGAATCAATGTTTTCTCGGTTTTAGCATGTGTTCTTGGTTTAAGCCTGTTTTGAGATAAAATGGGTTTAATTGTTGTTTAAACACTCTAAATTCATCCCGAACTGTTATAACTAGCCAAATCCATTGTATTGTCACACATTTTGACCCTAGAAACACAAACAAAGCTGTTTACTGCTTAAAATCGATGTTTTCTCGGTTTTAGCCTGTTTTCTCGTTTTAAGCTTGTTTTGGGACAAAATAGGTATAAGTGTTTTCTAAACACTCCAAATTCATCTCGAACTCTTCCAATTAGTCAAATCCATTGGATTGTGACACATTTTGACCCTAGAAACACAAAAAAAAAGCTGTTTACTGCTTAGAATCAATCTTTTCTTGGTTTTAGCCTTTTTCTTGGTTTTAGCCTGTTTTGGGATAAAACGGGTTTAAGTGTTGTAAAAACACTCCAAATTCATCTCGAACTCTTACAATTAGTCAATTGCATTGGATTTCCACACAATTTGACCCTAGAAACACAAACAAAGCTATTTATTGCTTCGAATTAATGTTTTCTCGTTTTAAGCTTGTTTTGGGACAAAATTGGTATAATTGTTGTCTAAACACTCCAAATTCAACCCGAACTCTTATAATTAGTAAAATACATTGGATTGTTTCATATTTTGACCGTAGAAACACAAAAAAGCTGGTTACTGCTTCGAATCAATGTTTTCTCGGTTTTAGCCTGTTTTCGCGTTTTAAGCTTGTTTTGGGACAAATGGGTATAAGTGTTGTCTAAACACTCCAAATTCATCTCAAACTCGTACAATTAGTCAATTGCATTGGGTTGTCACAAATTTTGACCCTAGAAACACAAATAAAGCTTTTTACTGCTTAGAATCAATGTTTTCTCGGTTTTAGCCTGTTTTTTCGGTTTAAGTCTGTTTTGGAATAAAACGGGTTTAACTGTTGTCAAAACAATCCAAATTCATCATGAACTCTTACAATTAGTCAATTGCATTGGATTGTCACACAATTTGACCCTAGAAACACAAACAAAGCTATTTATTGCTTCGAATTAATAATTTCTCGGTTTTAGCCTGTTTTCGCGTTTTAAGCATGTTTTGGGACAACATGGGTATAAGTGTTGTCTAAAGACTCCAAATTCATCCTGAACTCCCACAATTAGTCAAATGCATTGGACTGTCACACATTTTGACTCGAGAAACACAAACAGAGCTGTTTACTGCTTAGAAAAAATGCTAAAACCGAGAAAAGTAGCAACACAAATAGCAGTCGTAGTTGCCTTGTTGTTGCCCATATGGCTGAGTCAACCATTGCGCCATGGCATTCTTTGTCTCCATCTAATAGACCCATTGCATAACAAGTTTCTTTATAACTCTTATAAAGAATGCCGCCAACTGTTTTCACATCATCGAAGCTTAGACAACCCTTTTTACGTATTAGCAACATTCGAAAATAATATTGTTCTCCTGCTGTAGGGTGGATGTTTACAATCCTGCCGATGGTATTTTCCTTTTGTCGCTTTGTCCAAATTCTTTTTGTTTTATCCCAGACATTATATGTAATACAGTTTTCGTGCTTCTAGATCGTTTTCATTTGTTTTCATCCATTGAGTCAACATTTTCATTAGTATGGCCATCTTCATTGAGTCAACATAGCAAATAAGTAAGAATCCCCCATTCCACTAGAAAGATCAAATAAGAAACCTCTCCTAAGACTTTAAAACCAAAAGAGAAAAGGGTGAAAAAGAAGAAAAAAAGTTAAAGGGTAGCACTAGGATCAATTGGGTTTAGATTGATAGGATAAACACTTTGGGAGCCTTTGGGTAGACAAGGTTTTGTTCTTGTATGTGTCTAAGTGTTCTTACCTTTAACATTCTTCTTAAGCTCAATTCATTTTTTATGAGAGAACCTTGATATTGATAAGCCCTACTCTAAAAAGAGACCATCATTGTCTCTAAACCTTTTACTGCCAAGCCAAATGAGTTTAAGCATTGCACATAATTGATTCATGTTCTTGATTAATGAATGTTAAAGGAAATGGTTGATTTGAATGCATGTGGACATCTAAGGCTCAAATCAGTGAAGGTTGTGATATGCTTGTCTAAAGTCTTTAAGTATAGCTCATTCAACTTGCATCATAGTACTAGTAACTTGGACATTGATTCTAGATAGTCTATTTGCAAGCTTTAGGAGCTGAGATCCCACTTTCAAACCTCACCTACCTTCTTTTGTCTTGATTATTTGCTTGAGGGCAAGCAAAGACTAAGTTTGGGGGTGTTGATGTTCATATATTTTACCTTGTTTTCCCTTAGTTTATTCACAACTTTTGCATCTTTTGCTATCCATTTAGGCCATTATTGTGTAGCTTTAGGACTAATCATGCATTAGAGTATAGTTGCATTGCATTTGCATCTTTTCATGCATAAACAGGTGATTTTGGAGCTTAAGGAGCATGGAAGCAATGCTGAGGAGAAGTGAAGCAATCCTGAGGAGAAAACAAGAGAGTTAAGGCTGTAGAATCAAGGTCCGGAGTCCAACTCGACCGCACCACTCGACCACCACTCGACCGTGTGCTGAGGAGGACTCGACCGAGTGGAGAATGCACGAGAGAAGCCAGCTCGACCAGCCACTCGACCGAGCACTGGTCGAGTTGACCGAGCCGTTGACTACTTTGACTTTTTGTATTTTTAGGGCTTCCACCTCACCTCCTATATAAGGCCCTTGTACCTGCAGCCACCAAAGAGTCCAGCTTTTTAGAGAGTCTAAAACCTAGTTTTTACCTTTTTTAGATTTTATTCCTTTTGCACTTTCTTTTATTTTAGATTTTGTACTTGTTTAAGAAAGAAAGACTAGATTCTTGTATTTTGTTTGTTTCATAACTTTCAAAATATTAAGATTTCGAGTTTTATTTCTTCATCAATATTGTAGATCTCTGTTTCATCTTTCTAATGATGCAAGTTTCAATATTTTCTGGGTTTTTGACATATTTCACCATGTGTTCTTGTGAGTAGTTTGTTTAGGACCTTGAGGATGGGTTAGGCTGGGTTGATCTTGTGGTTTGTTTGATTTGGTCAAGCTTGATTGTTGTAGATCTCTTCTAGGCTAGATGATCTTAATGCTGATCCTATATCTGAGAAGGTAGGGTTTGATTTCAAGCATCTTAACATCACACCAATGTCTAAGGAGCATAGATAAGGCTAGATCTAGAGCTTACCATTAGGCTTGCTAAGAGATTAGAAGTCTTGTTTGGTTTGAGATGTATTGCTTAATGCCTGCTTGTGTAGATTCTTTTCTTTGTGAGAACAAGTCTAGAAATGCATAGGTTTGATTGTTTCTTGCCATGAGAGTGGATTAAACATGTCTTAGAATAGTATGTCTAGAGATCAGCTCAAAGTTTGCTTGAGATTTGTTGACCAAGTTAGATAACCACAATGATTAGCTCAGCCCATGAATCCCTCCTCAAGGCCTTCTTTGTTTATTGAAATCTTAGTCTAAATATCATTGCTTGCTTGTTGTTTGATTAGTTTTAGCATTGCTCTGTTTTTCTTGTGTTGCTCTGTTTTCACGTTTAAGTCTAGCTCGACCACGTACTCGACCTACACTCGGTCGAGTGCTGCTCGAGTTCATCCCCAGAACTTGTGTTTTTGATTTGTGATTGTCTTGTTTCATTCCTGTTTCATTTCCATTGCATTCACGTAGTTTCCTGTTCATTACTTGTCTTGCATTAGTTCATTAGCATAGTGTCTATCTCTGTTCTAGTTTCATTATAGCTTTAATTTGTCTGTTCTGTTTGCATTTAGTATCTTGTTCTAGTTGTTTTTACTTTCTGCATTTCATATCTCATTTTAGGATTGTTAGTGACAAACAATCTTTACAATTGGCTTGACTTAGACTCATATGCACATCTTAATTGTTCACAATCACTCAGATAGGATTGACACCTCTTATACTGCAACTGCATAAGGGGAATTGAAACACCCTGACTTCTATTCATTCCATACATCATCATTCCATACATCATTCATTCATACACCACAAAGAAAGTCAGTTTCAATTTGGCGCCGTTGCCCATTTGAGTGTGTTTTGTGACATTTAGGATCATTATTAGTCTAAGATTAAGTTCGTTTTAAACACTTGTGAAGTTACTGAACTGGAATCTTCCTTTGCTTGGCTGTTTTGTGTTTCAGGTACCCACTCGACCACCTACTCGACCACCACTCGACCGAGCTGTGATCGAGCACTTGATCGAGCCAGAAGCCGGATCAAATTAGCCATTACTTCCCAGTCGACTCGACCACCCACTCGAGCCTGCGCTCGACCGTGTACCTGTTCGAGTCTGTAGTAGAGTTTGTTGATGCACACAAGGTCAAAAGGCAAAGATAGTCTTCAACAGCCTATTGACAACATCCACAGGCTACAAAAGGGTTTGAGACATAAGCAAGGAAGAGTAGTTCAACAACAACAAGGTCAAGACATCATGGAGCAACAAGCTATCCATGAGCAAAGACCAAGGCACATTGGTGCAGGAGATGCACCCAATACCCACAACCAAAGGGCTGGAATTGTGCCACCTTCAGTAGCAAACAATAATTTTGAAATCAAGAGTGGATTGATCTCAATGATACAAGCCAACAAGTTTCATGGGTTGCCAATGGAGGATTCACTAGATCACCTTGATGAGTTTGACAGAATATGTGGACTCATAAAGATCAATAGAGTGAGTGAAGATGGATTCAAATTAAGGCTCTTCCCATTTTCTCTTGGAGACAAAGCTCACCTTTGGGAGAAGACTCT
>NC_025700.1:10776486-10780301 GCF_000633955.1 Camelina sativa
ATACATATTTGGATCATCTTCTTCCTTTTTACCACTCTTGTTGATCCAAGTAGCTGATTTCCTCATTAAGAATCAGTTCCCCTACCCCTAAACCAAACCTTCTTTCAAGCCATGTTTATTCTTGTGTGTGTGAGGCCTATTTTTGGGATTGAGCTTGGTAGAAAGTGTTAGATTTGAACTGACAAGAGTAAAGCCTTGTGTAGTTCTAGTTTGCATTTTTCAAACTAGATAGGACTAGGTGGTTCACTTGTTGGGTTTGGGACTTGGCTGTCATGAAAAGAAAAGAAGAAAAAGAGAAAGAAAAGGTTAGAGTCTTTAGGAGGGGAATGTGTTTAAGTAAATTTAAAGTCTAGTGAAAGAATGGGAAGAATAAGGTTGTTTAAAGATGGTTCTAGTCAAAGAACAGAAAGAAAGAAAAGAGAATTCTAGCAAAATGCTTATATGTCTTAAGAATAAGAAGAAAAGAGAACCATAGCAAATAAGTAAGAATCCCCCATTCCACTAGAAAGATCAAATAAGAAACCTCTCCTAAGACTTTAAAACCAAAAGAGAAAAGGGTGAAAAAGAAGAAAAGAAGTTAAAGGGTAGCACTAGGACCAATTGGGTTTAGATTGATAGGATAAACACTTTGGGTGCCTTTGGGTAGACAAGGTTTTGTTCTTGTATGTGTCTAAGTGTTCTTACCTTTAGCATTCTTCTAAAGCTCAATCCATTTTTTATGAGAGAACCTTGATATTGATAAGCCCTACTCTAAAAAGAGACCATCATTGTCTCTAAACCTTTTACTGCCAAGCCAAATGAGTTTAAGCATTGCATAGAATTGATTCATGTTCTTGATTAATGAATGTTAAAGGAAATGGTTGATTTGAATGCATGTGGATGTCTAAGGCTCAAATCAGTGAAGGTTGTGATATGCTTGTCTAAAGTCTTTAAGTATAGCTCATTCAACTTGCATCATAGTACTAGTAACTTGGACATTGATTCTAGATAGTCTATTTGCAAGCTTTAGGAGCTGAGATCCCACTTTCAAACCTCACCTACCTTCTTTTGTCTTGATTATTTGCTTGAGGGCAAGCAAAGACTAAGTTTGGGGGTGTTGATGTTCATATATTTTACCTTGTTTTCCCTTAGTTTATTCACAACTTTTGCATCTTTTGCTATCCATTTAGGCCATTATTGTGTAGCTTTAGGACTAATCATGCATTAGAGTATAGTTGCATTGCATTTGCATCTTTTCATGCATAAACAGGTGATTTTGGAGCTTAAGGAGCATGGAAGCAATGCTGAGGAGAAGTGAAGCAATGCTGAGGAGAAAACAAGAGAGTTAAGGCTGTAGAATCAAGGTCCGGAGTCCAACTCGACCGCACCACTCGAACACCACTCGACCGTGTGCTGAGAAGGACTCGACTGAGTGGAGAATGCACAAGAGAAGCCAGCTCGACCAGCCACTCGACTGAGCACTGGTCGAGTTGACCGAGCCGTTGACTGCTTTGACTTTTTGTATTTTTAGGGCTTCCACCTCACCTCCTATATAAAGCCCTTGTACCTGCAGCCACCAAAGAGTCCAGCTTTTTAGAGAGTCTAAAACCTAGTTTTTACCTTTTTTAGATTTTATTCCTTTTGCACTTTCTTTTATTTTTGATTTTGTACTTGTTTAAGAAAGAAAGACTAGATTCTTGTATTTTGTTTGTTTCATAACTTTCAAAATATTAAGATTTCGAGTTTTATTTCTTCATCAATATTGTAGATCTCTGTTTCATCTTTCTAATGATGCAAGTTTCAATATTTTCTGGGTTTTTGACATATTTCACCATGTGTTCTTGTGAGTAGTTTGCTTAGGACCTTGAGGATGGGTTAGGCTGGGTTGATCTTGTGGTTTATTTGATTTGGTCAAGCTTGATTGTTGTAGATCTCTTCTAGGCTAGATGTTCTTAATGCTGATCCTATATCTGAGAAGGTAGGGTTTGATTTCAAGCATCTTAGCATCACACCAATGTCTAAGGAGCATAGATAAGGCTAGATCTAGAGCTTACCATTAGGCTTGCTAAGAGATTAGAAGTCTTGTTTGGTTTGAGATGTATTGCTTAATGCCTGCTTGTGTAGATTCTTTACTTTGTGAGAACAAGTCTAGAAATGCATAGGTTTGATTGTTTCTTGCCATGAGAGTGGATTAAACATGTCTTAGAATAGTATGTCTAGAGATCAGCTCAAAGTTTGCTTGAGATTTGTTGACCAAGTTAGATAACCACAATGATTAGCTCAGCCCATGAATCCCTCCTCAAGGCCTTCTTTGTTTATTGAAATCTTAGTCTAAATATCATTGCTTGCTTGTTGTTTGATTAGTTTTAGCATTGCTCTGTTTTTCTTGTGTTGCTCTGTTTTCACGTTTAAGTCTAGCTCGACCACGTACTCGACCTACACTCGGTCGAGTGCTGCTCGAGTTCATCCCCAGAACTTGTGTTTTTGATTTGTGATTGTCTTGTTTCATTCCTGTTTCATTTCCATTGCATTCACGTAGTTTCCTGTTCATTACTTGTCTTGCATTAGTTCATTAGCATAGTGTCTATCTCTGTTCTAGTTTCATTATAGCTTTAATTTGTCTGTTCTGTTTGCATTTAGTATCTTGTTCTAGTTGTTTTTACTTTCTGCATTTCATATCTCATTTTAGGATTGTTAGTGACAAACAATCTTTACAATTGGCTTGACTTAGACTCATATGCACATCTTAATTGTTCACAATCACTCAGATAGGATTGACACCTCTTATACTGCAACTGCATAAGGGGAATTGAAACACCCTGGCTTCTATTCATTCCATACATCATCATTCCATACATCTTTCTTTCACCACACCACAAAGAAAGTCAGTTTCAATAGTGTATGTCAAAAGCAAACGTACGCCAAGCAGCCTCACATGCTGATAAGTATCAACATTCTTGGTAGTTTGTAATTTCATTGATTAATGGCTCTTCTTTTCCTGTATTCTGTTCTTCCTTTGATATACTTTGGAATATAATAGTAGCCTTGTCTACGCCTTTGGTGATGTACTTGAATACTTTATTGCATTTGAAGAATTGCACCATTCAACATTAATACGCGCCTTAAACTTCTGAAGTAGGTGCATATTGTAAGGGATATGTGCATGTGGAAGTCTTCTTTTTTGGAATTCAATGGTGTAGACAACTGTTTGTAGTGGATGTTTTTAGTTGAAAACAATAGTTTGAACACATTAAAAGTTAGTTGTGGAGGAATTGAATTAATTTTTATTTTTACTATTATTTATTTTTTTGAAAAATCTTTATATTTTATAGTATTTTAAGTTTATTATTATCTATATAAAATAATAGGTTATGTTTCTGTATTATAATCTAATTATATTTTCTATTATGTAAATATTGATATATTATTACCTGCACGTAGGGGTCCAAAGAATGTGCTTTCCTTGAAGTCTAAAATCAATTTTTCTAATTTCATTTTGAAGACACGGCTACAGACATCTGGGCTATCATTTGCTGAGACATTCATGTACGCTTGCAAATGTTCGTGAATTTCTTCCCAACCTGGATTTGCTGTTATTGTAAAAAATAGGTGAGGATTTTCAAAAGTACGACATACCGCCATTGCATCATGATAATTCTCAATCATGTATCTTGGTCCTCTTGTGAAAGATGTTAGGAGAATAATTCTCTTTCCAAGTGATTTTGAGTCATTGTCACCTCTTCAAACTCCATTAGAGACGTTGTTGTAAAGGTCAGATCTTAGGTCATCTCCAACGGCGAAGGTTTCTTAATATATATATATATATATATATATAT
>NC_025700.1:10780874-10789336 GCF_000633955.1 Camelina sativa
CCTAAATATATATATATATATATATATATATATATATATATATATAAATAGAATAGCAAGAAAAATAATCAGAATAGTATCTTAAATTAGATATTTTAGAAACTTTTTCAATATGTATAAGAAACTTTTCTTACATGTGTTTCATCATTATTGGTTCACTTTACTTTACTATTAAAATAATAATTATTTTTGTTTCAGAAAACTTAAATTAGCATTTTGCTGTTGAGGATGCCCTTAGTTTCTTTTGGTTGAGTGTATGAAATTTCAAACGCTCTTCCTCGATACATGTATACGCATCGACTATGAATTGATGAAACAATCGTCCTCTTTTTATGATGGTTTTCCCCTCAAAAAATCTTTTTTGGAGTAAGTATGTGTAATACTCTCGGATTGTAGTGTATTGCCTCTTGATTTTCCTTTCATTTTCACTAACATAAAGTATGCGCAGGTTGAATCCGCTTTCTTCGTAAGGGGACAACAATGGGTATTGTAGAGCCATATAATGTGGGTGTAAACAGTCGATGTGTTGTAGTTATGAAGTCTTGTATTGGACTATGATATACTGCTCACCAAATTCTCTGACAATTAAACATGTTGTTTCATCAATGGTAGGTAAATCGTATTGTCTTCCCCTCTCTGCGTGTCCAACAAGTCAAATTGTAAACTCTTCTGAATTTCTAGACTCATATTTGTCTCTTGCTTTCCTGAACTCAGCCGCCAGCCAATTATTTTCATCCAAGATGGGAATGAGATCTTCCAATATTTTTTCCTGCAGGCTTGTTGTACTATCCTCATTTGACATTGTGTTGATACAGTTTTGTACTTCGTTACCTGTATCAAAAATGTATACTTGACCAAATTATGGCTGTTTTCCTTCAGTTGGTATTAGTGATCCTAATCTGTGATAAAGTTGTCCTTGAATTTTGTATGTGTAGGGTCCGTAAGCTGACATGACTGAATTATCAACTTGTGCTCCAACTTAAGTAAAAGCCAGCATTGAGTTGTTAATTTTGATACTCGTTTTGAAGGCATGTGATTATAATAACTGAGCTAGGGGCTATGGTGTCTCTTTACGGGAGGTAAAGATACTCGTCTTTTTTGGCAGCATATAGAAGATAATGGCTTTCCATCTTTAGTTTTCTCATTGCTTTCGTTTTCCCAAACTATTGCATGGCATGAAAAAAAATCTACCAAATTGTTTTCACTCCTTCACCTTTTTCTCCGTTTTCCTCAACAGTTAAAATATTTTAATTCATACGGTTGGATGTTTTATATTATATAGTTATAGAGTAGATGACTATGTAGAGGAGTTGTATACCTTTTGATGCAGCTGTTGTTGTGATAGCGTTTCTGGTTATCGGTTTTGTTGAAGTCTCTCATTGAGATTGACATTTTTTTCTCTGATTTCATAATAATAGAAGTTTTGAAATGTAGTTATCTTGTTATTTAAATCAAAACTGTTCAATACATCATCTGTGTTTACATAAATGATTACCTTTTGTATTTTGATACTTACGTTTTGATGTTGCCATTGTTTGCACCTTTTGTATATGTGCTTGGGCCATCACCCTATATAGAACAATAATACATTTAAATAGTGATAATTAAAAAAAATAATAAAAATTACCTTTCTTGGTTTGTTAGTAGCGTTTAAATCTTCCAATATGTTTTCTTTGATTACTCGAGTAGCAGTGAAAGCTTGGGAGGATGCTCGAAAGTTGTAATCACTGATCTTGATTTGAAATTTCATTGTTTTGCCAACAAATTCTGTAAGGCATTTTGGAAAGTTTTCTACTGTTGGAATTTCATTACCTTCCATATATTTTGTTAACACATATTAGAATAAGATAAATAAGTATATGAATGATATTATTATTAAAATAGTATGTAATAATTTGTGCATACCTCTTAAGTAGTAATCTCTTGAGTTGTTGTTTGCGTAAGTTTTCTTACGTCTCGATTAAATAAGACAAATTTGGTTGTTCTATCCCCACTTTCAACCTCTAATTCCACTAACCTGTTTAATTATAACAGTATATTAAAATTTTGCTTAAATTTATAGATAGTAGAAGATGTATATAGTTTACGTAGCAACTCCAATTGTGGTGCTTGTGTTACAAGAGTTGCATATTAAAGTTGTGGAAGAACGACCAAGCTTCTTTGAGCACTTAGCATAAGACAAATATTTCCATCCATTCTGATCACTAGTGCCAATCAGTATTGGTTAACAAAGCAATTCTTTTTCTTGACATTGTATCAGATGAATTAATTAGTTAATAAAATTACATTTATATAACATATTGATTACAATAAATAATTAAATACATAGGATAATATCATAAAACCTCTGTCGCTACACTATATATGTATTCAAATATTTGGCCAATAGTCCAAACTCCCAATTTATTTTTCATGTTATTTTGTTCAACTATTTGTGGAGGTTTTGCTTTGTCTTCTATTCCCATCCTATTTAAATATCTGAATAATATAAGCAATTGACTTATTAATACAATGAATGTTTCTAATTGTACGTATTTACCGTTTCATAAACTCTTGCGCAGCTTCTAACTCATGATTGAAATATGTCTTTGTTGCTCCACTTGATTTCAAATGCATTTTACCTAAATTGTTTTTCAAATTAAAACATAGTGTATGAAAAGAATGTATTCTTTGGATAAAAACGTTGTCAGTACCTGCGAACAATTTTGGATTCAAACATGTGCATATATGACACTGTTTTCTCGTTCAGTTTGGAGGAATTGTTGAAGAAATTTTGATGTTTGCTCATCCCAAATTGTTACTCGTACTGATTCATTGATGCACATATTATAAAAGTATGTTAATTTCTACTATAAAATTACAAATAAATAACATTAGAAACTAACTCTTCTAGCAAGAGAAGAGGACGTTCCTTTCATTTGAGGTAGAATCTTCCAAATTAGAGCCTTGAACTTCCAATATTTGTCCCACGACATATAAATTTAAAGTGAATATAGTTATTAATAGTAATTAAAATAAAAGAGAATTAATTTAAAAATATAAACACATACCAAACAAGTGAATATTGGTGCCCACAAATTTTTAAATTTCAGCATGATTGTGTAGCCTGAACTTTTCAACCTTGATTGAACAGATATCTTCGGCAACCTCGACAATCTTATTGGTGTCCATAAATCTAATAGTAAATGGATTGTCTGTCACTTTGTAAAAACCGTAGGTAGGAACAACTTCGAAATTGCTAATTATATACATTTTCCCCTCTTCGAGATGGTCCTCAAATTTGCCAATTCGACGGTGAAAAAATTGATCCTTGAATTATATTTTCCTGCAAAGTTACACTTCTAAGAAATTCTATTTTCTAAATCTTCTCAATCAAAAGATCTACTACATGTGAAAGGTTAAAACCAAAATACCTTTTCATCCAAAATTAGCATCTCCAGACTCATTAGTGCTCCGTTGAGTTTGAAGTTTTGTGCTTCCCACATACGCACGATACGAACAGCCACATGTTGCATGGTTTTCCCAATGACAAGATCATGGAGAGAGGTATCTTTTTGGATAGTAGAATAGGTAAGTCTCCTTTTTGTGAATCCATTGACCCTAAAAGAAGCATGTAAAACAAAAATTAATGAGATACATAGAATCATATATGAATAGAACCATGAAATTACCAACTAACTTACAAGATGAAAAAAGTTCAATGTTAATGATTTAGAAGTTTGTAAACCAGATGGAAAATAAGGTGTATATATATATATATTTGTTGCGTAGTTAACTGGAAGAGTCTTATAGGTTTTAATCGCTTAGTTAACTGGAAGAGTCCCATAGGAGAAATACAATTCACAATGATTTAATAACATGAATGTACACTTTTAGATGAACGATTGATTATAAGTTTTTACGTTATGTCGTTCAATGTCTTTTAGAAGCTTTTAATTCATTTTGATTCTACGTATATACAATTGTGACGTTCAAAGCAACTTAGATGAAAACTAATTAACATGTTACTAATAACAATATTAATTAAAGTTAGACATGCATCTGAGAGATGTAAGAAGAACATAAAAAACCTTCGGAAACTACTTATTAAAATCTTTGTAAACAATAATGAATGAATAATATTGTCCTCCCATAACTTTTTCAAACCATTAAAGTCCAAACCATGACAACTATAAATAGATCAGAAAGTGTAACCTTAAACCACAATTCTAAAGACAAATACAAAAAACAAATTCATGAGTCTGAAGTGTTACAAACCGGTTCTGACCGATCTTCCCGATATACATTATCAATCATTCTTTCAAAAGTTGGTGAATCACCTGTTGACGATTTTCAAGCTTCGATCTTTACTTGCAAGACATTTCATCGAATTTCAAAATTTACAGATGTTTTGAAGTATCAAAATCTTGTTGAAGTTTTTCCACCACCATGGAATAAGATTCCAATTTTTTAAAATTTTTTGGCTGAATGTGCTAAGGCTGGAAAATATGTATTTTTGTGTGATCTTACTGATTACTATTACAGAAATGACATTTCTGTAGGCATAGCTCAAATTTTTTATGCGGCTAAAGCTACTCATTTCTCGGCCATGTATATTTATGGAATGATTTTAATTGGGGAAGGGAAGTTTGAGAAAGGATTCAACTATGTTACACAACTTTGGAAGAATCAAGGCATTGGTGTCGTAAGAAAATGCCAGCAAAATTGTCGTCAAGTCATTCTAGAGTTGAGTGTGAGGAAATACCGTGATTACAATCTCCTCTTAACTGAGATTGAAGTTGGGGACACATGTGTTGTTAGATAATTCAATGACGTATGTAACGATTGCTTTATATACAAGGAAATCTGGCGCTTCATGGACTACATGCACTATGTTTAATGTTCTATTTATCTTATTCAGTATTTTAAATTCTAAGACCACATTATGTATCTACAAATTATTTTAATTTACATTTTAATGTTTTATTTAAATTATTCGAGATTTTGAATTCTAAGACCACATTATGTAGCTACAAGTTATTAATTTCTTCAAAAGATATTATATCTTATTAAAAAACTAAAGATTGAATTGGTTTTATTGAAATTACCTTATAGTCTGAAATTTGCAGAACCGCATACATTCGACTAAGCTTTCTCATTAAAGCTCATAAAACCAATGCACAAATCACTGTAAAAAAGTAGCCATACTTGGAATATAAAACAAAAAAAACACACAAAGATTTATCTTCAAAAATTAAGTAAATGTCTTGTTGACATCTTTGGTGTATATTTTTCTGGCTCGATACTAAGAACAAGCAAAAGATCATTACAAAAATTAACTCAGCAGATTGATAATTGACACACAAAACAAAGAACACTCAGTTCCTTGAATTGCTCATACTCAGATGAAACAAAAAATCCAATATATATTAAGTCTTATGCACATTACCAAAACACATATGATGCAGGCACTATCTCACATATCGAACTCTACAAATCAAAGTTTTTTAAATCAATTATCTCCTTACCCTTGAACGAACAAACTTAATGAGTAAAGATAAATTTACAAACACACAAAACAGAGAACACTCAGTTTCTTGAATTGCTCATACTCATATGAAGTAGAAAATCGATTACAAAATAAGTCCTATACACATTACCGAAACACATATGATGCAGGAACTATCTCACATATCAAACTCTACAAATCATATTTTCTTAAATCAATTATCTCCTTACTCTTGATTGAACAAACTTAGAGTAAAAATAATTTACGAACCATTTTTACGGAGGAAGCAGTTGTGGAGGAAGATAGATCTGTAAGAGCTGAGACGAGCTGCAACTTAGACTTACTCAATAAACTCATTTTACTTGAATTCATAATGCTACTCATGGTAGGCGATATGTGAAGATGCATCATTCATCGTGCAGGCCCAAAGTCAAAATCAGATCAATCAAATTGAAGAAACCCCTAATTCCACCAAATCACGAAAACCGTGGAATAAATGGTGAGAAAAAAGAAGAAATCAACCATCGATTGATTAAACCCACAAATATAGTCAGACCTTAAAATAAACAGCAAGGAAGAAGAAGAAGTAATCCATCGATTGATTAAACGCACAGTCGACAATCGTATAAACGACGAGGACTAAGAAGAAATCGAGTATCGTCTCTCTCTTTTGTTTTGTCCACCTAAGAGTAAAAAAATCTGATTTGTATTGGATATTTATTTTTAACTGATGTGTCAACCTTTGCTTCAATACAAAAGCTGGTGTGTCATGCTGTGGTGAGAAACATGGAAGTTTTATTGTATTGATGGGACTGACGATCTATTTCCCCCCCGAGAACTATCATATCAAGCTAGATAGAGCCCAAACTTTGACCTCGATTGATATGTCTCCAAGAAAAAAAGTTAAAAACCTATTTCCCCCTCGATCAAAAGTTAGATATGTATATCTCCCTAAAATAGTATTACTCTATTTAAATCTCCCCAAACATGGTTTTGAATCGGTTTATTATGTACTAATTAAATCTTAACCAACAAAAGAATAGTAAACCAAGAAAACCGGTTTTAACCCAATTACAATTAATTATCTACAAAACCAACCAACATCTTCTTCCTCACCTAATTTTCTCGACAATAGAATAGACCAATCTTCTCTACCACCAATCACGTCTCTTTCTCTCACCACCTCTTCCCCAGCTCAACTCAGTTTTGGATAAAAGAACAATCAACTATATGAAATGTCAAAAACCATCCCCAACTATAGACTTCCATGCCTGACTGTGATCGACACCACAAGTTACATAAATAATTTTGTGACCATCTAATTCTAACGCAGCTTAGTGCGTTACCAGCTACATGAGCAAAATCAAAACGTGGCTCATTTTTGTGACCATCCTCTGCATCTTCATGACCTCAAGGGGAAACAAAATCAAAATACTAAAAAATCAAAATACACGTGGCTTCATCTTATTAGCAATTATTAGTACAAAGACTAAAGAAGAAACAAGAGAATCGAGTTAGGGAAAGGTCAGATCAAGAAAAAATTGAGAAGAACACTGTTGATTTCACAATTTTGGTGATGATATAACTCCGTAACCGACAAATCAGCCAAAAGAAGAAGATGTAGTGAGAGGGAGACGTACGGAGAAGGGAGACAGAGTAGCTAGCATCAGCGATCATCTCTGGCGGTAACGTCGTCGTCTTTGTAGTATTTTAATGTAAGTTCTTCGTTAAATCGAACCCTTTCCCAAGAGCGAAGGTGAGATTTTTTGTTCCGATGAAGATCTTAGCTAGCTTCTTCAGATTTACAACTCCACTCCCTCTGAAATCTAAAGTATTCTTCATTTACCCCATTACTTTTATTTTTACTTTTAATTTATTTTATTTTGGTTTGCTTTGGTTTGTTTTTGGAAATAGATGGTTTGGCTTTGGTTTAAAGATTAAACTGATATAACCTAAGGGGAGACATAAGTTTCGAAGTTTTAATTCAGGGGGAAATAGATTTTAAACTTTGTTTTTCAGGGACATAGTTCGAGATCAACGTTTGGGCTCTATCCAGTTTGATATGATAGTTCTTAGAATGAAATAGATCGTCAGTACTTTATTGATGAGAAAAATGTTTTATAATGTGGTAGAATAGAAAAGTTTTTAGCAAAATGTTGTAGTTTTAAGCTTCACGCTATCGGACCGGGCGTGTAGTTTAAGGGTTGAATTCAATCTCGACATTAAATTCCCGGGTTTAGATAACCGGTTGGATTTATGGTTTAGACTGGTATGTCGGGGGTGCCAATTCCCGCACCAACAATTTCTCTTCCAACAATTTTTCTTTTGTCATTTTTCTTTACTTTAATAATATTACACATCGAATATTTTTTTTGTTCGTTAACATTATACATTAAATACCTTATGTGTAAACATTTATTATGAAAGATATAAATAAATATTTACTATAAACAAAAAATAATATAAGTTTTAAAATAACAACCCGTTGTTCAACAATATTTAAATATTTGGGAAATTGTCATAAATACCACTAAAATTGGTTTTTATTCCAAAAATACCACAATTTAGTTTTTTTTCCAAAAATACCACTAATATGTATTTTTTCCAAAAATACCACATAATTGTATTAAAGTTCTAATACTAAAAACTAATCCCTAAATTCTAAAAACTAAACCCTATCCCTAAAAACTATGCCCTAAAACTAAATGTGTCAACCCAAACCTAAAAATAAAAATTACATTTTTAAAAATCAATTTTTATGTTTGTGGTAATTTTGGAAAAAAAAAACTTTTGTAGTATTTTTGGAAAAAAAAAACTAAAATGTGGTATTTTTGGAAGGAGCATTGCAACCGACATTTAATTGTGTCGATCTAGTAGATTGCCTGAATCATATACATGGGCATAAACATATCAGTGATGATATAGTGTTGAAGTCCATTAAGCATCTGAAATCTCTGGTCACCAAAAAGGTTAA
>NC_025700.1:10789436-10797440 GCF_000633955.1 Camelina sativa
GGGTAGACTTGATCTTGTGGGTTGGCCACATTTGTGCTCCTATAGGAAAAATTATTGTTCCTAAACCCTCCTTGGTTATAACCCTTGAAACCTCCTTGGTTTTGCATATAGCATAACTCAGCAAACTCATTCTCTCCCTCTTGAACTGGAGGCTCCTCTTCACTAACAAAGTGAATAGACTTTTGCTGACTTAGCAAGATCCTATCAAGCTTTTCATTCACCATTTTCAGATCCTTCTTGTACTTGTCTTCTTGATCAGTTGATGATGACCTTATGGTTCTGTCATAGTCCTCATTGTAGTTCCCATCAGACTGTGCAAGGTTCTCTACTAACTCCCAGCCTTCTTCCACATTCTTGTTGAGGAAGTTTCCATTGGAGGCTGTATCAAGAAGCATTCTGAACTTGGGAAGCACTCCTCTATACAATGTGCTCAACAAAGACTCCACACTGAAACCATGATGAGGACATTGAGTTTGGTATCCCTTGAATCTCTCCCAAGCTTCACAAAAGCTTTCATTACTCCTTTGAGCAAATCCAGAGATCTCATTCCTTAGTCTTGCTGTCCTAGCATTGGAGAAAAACTTGGCCAAGAAAGCCTTCTTGCATGCATCCCAAGTAGTGATTGCACCAGTAGGGAGAGTCTTTTCCCATAAATGAGCCTTGTCCCCAAGTGAGAAAGGGAACAACCTCAGCTTGAAACCATCTTCACTTACTCCATTGATCTTGGTAAGACCACAGATTCTATCAAACTCATCAAGATGATCTAGTGGATCCTCCATAGGCAATCCATGGAATTTATTGGCCTGAATCATTGAGATCAATCCACTCTTGATCTCAAAGTTGTTGTTGGCAACAGTTGGTGGCACAATGCCAGCTCTTTGGTTGTGAGTGTTGGGTGCATCTCCAGCACCAATGTTCCTTGGTCTCTGAACCTGATCCTGTTGATCCATAGCTACTATAACCTCTTGTTGTTGCTGAACAACTCTCCTTTGCTTAGCTCCTAAACTCTTGGTCTTGTTGTTGATGTTGTCAATAGGCCTAAGAAGATTGTCCTTTCCTTTAGACCTTGTGTGCATTAACAGACACAAACGATTTTTGCTAGGCAAGCGACTGAGCACAGGCTCAAGTAGGAGGTCAAGTCGACTGGAAAATGATGGTTATAGAGATCCGGCTTCTGGCTCGAGCAGGTGCTCGATCACGACTCGGTCGAGTGGTGGTCGAGTGACTGGTCGAGTGGTACCTGAAATGGAACTTCAACCCAGAAACAGAAGATTCGAGTACAGCAACCTCACAAGCGTATAAAAGAACTTAATCTTAGACTAATATGGATCCTAAATGTCACAAAAACACACTCAAATGGGCAACGGCGCCAAATTGAAACAAGATTTATATTGTGGTGTGAATGATGATGTATGCAATGGTGAGATATGAATGGAATGATGGATGGGTGTTTCAATTCCCCTTATGCTATTGCAGTACAAGAGGTATCAATCCTAAATGAGTGTTTGTGAACAATTAAGATATGCATATGAATCTAAGTTAAGACAAATGTAAAGATTGTTTGTCACTAACAATCCTAGGAAGAAAATGTAAAATGCAGAAAATAAACTACAAGAACTAACAACTAGATGCAAATGAAACTGAATGATTGAAACAGTGATAAAGCAAGAACAGAAACAGAGACTACTACTAATGAACTAATGCAAGATAATTAATGAACTGAAAACTAAATGTATGCAACTGGAATGAAACAGGAATGAAACAAGACAAACACAAATCATAGACACAGAGTTCTGGGGATGAACTCGAGCAGCACTCGACCGAGTGTAGGTCGAGTGGGTGGTCGAGCTAGACTAGACGCAGAAACAGAGCAATGCAATAAAAACAGAGTAATGCTAAATCCAATCAAACAACAAGCAAGCAACAGGATTAAGACTAAGATTTCAATAAACAAAGAAGGTCCTGAGGATGGATTCATGGGATGGACTAATCATTGTGGTTATCTAACTTGGTCAACAAATCTCAAGCAAACTTTGAGCTAACCTCTAGACATATTAATCTAAGACAAGTTTCTCCCACTCTCATGGTCAAGAAACAATCAAACCTATGCAATTCTAGACTTGTTCTCACACAGTAAAGAATCTACACAAGCAGGCATTAAGCAATACATCTCAAACCAAACAAGACCTCTAATCTCTTAGCAAGCCTAATGGTAAGCTCTAGATCTAGCCTTATCTATGCTTCCTAAACATTGGTGTGATGCTAAGAAGCTTGAAATCAGACTCTACCCTCTCAGATATAGAATCAGCATTAAGATCATCTACCCTAGAAGAGATCTACAACAATCAAGCTTGACCAAGTCACACAAACCACAAGATCAATCCATCCTAACCCATCCTCAAGATCCTAAGGAAACTACTCACAACAATACATGGTGATCAAAGTCAAAAACCCAGAAAATATTGAAACTTGCATTATTAGAAAGATTAAACAAAGATCTTCAATATTGATGAAAGGATGAAACTCAAATTCTCAATATCTTGAAAGTTATAGAACCAACAAAATATAAGAATCTAGTCTTCTTTTTTAAGGAAGTACAAGATCTTAAAAATAAAAATGCAAAAGGAATAAAACTAAAAAAGGTAAAAACTAGGTTTAGGGAATATCTAAAAAGTTGCACACTTTGGTGGCTGCAGGTACAAGGCCTTATATAGGTGAGGAGGTGGAAGCCCTAAAAATAGAAAAAGTCAAAGTAGTCAACGGCTCGGTCAACTCGACCAGTGCTCGGTCGAGTCCATGGTCGAGCTGGCTTCTCTCGTGCACACTCCACTCGGTCGAGTCCATCTACCCACTCGGTCGAGTCCTTCGTCGAGTTGGACTCTGGACCTTGGTTCTTCAGCCTTAACTCTCTTGCTTTCCCTTCAAGATTGCTTCACTTCTCCTCAGGATTGTTTCCATGCTCCTTAAGCTCCAAAATCACCTGTTTATGCATGAAAAGATGCAAATGCAATGCAACTAAACTCTAATGCATGATTAGTCCTAAAGCTACACAATAATGATGAAAATGGCTAGCAAAAGATGCAAAAGATGTGAATAAACTAAGGGAAAACATGGTAAAATATATGAACATCATTAGACAAAGTTCATTGTAGATGTATACCTTCTTAATATTATGACATAGGTAGTTTTTCCCTTTCATTCTGGTTTTATATAGTGCAAGGTTCTCTCTTTTCATAGTTTGATCACGTGGAAAACCTTTTTTGTCCATTCTGCCATGTCCATAATATATCAACCACTAGAGATCCTCGGTTTCATTTTCATAATGTGATGATGTTACCATACTTGTTGCAAGAGTATCTATTGAGCCATCTTTAGTTGTCATATAATCAATGTCGGTGACCGTATGTTTGTCAAGCCCGACTAAGCGCATTTCACCTCATTAATAGAATATATCGCCTACTTGTACTCTAGGAACTGTACAGGTCCTCTTTTTCATAGTAGTTTGGACCCCCATAAACCTCCAATTAGCGTCTGCCGTTGTAATGATGTCTTTCGAGAGTTTAAGCTGGCATAATCTTCGCTAAGCCACATCAAACTGCATAAAAACCGACTATACTATCTCATGGTTTCTGGTTTCTCTCTCTGTTTTAGTTATTCTTGAATCAAAAATTTTAACGTCTGCAACCGTTCTGCTATTGGGATCTTCTGTCTTACAACAGCAGAACAGTTGCAGGTGTTATAAAATTTGATTCAAAGATAACTGAAGCAGAGAGAGAAACCGGAAACTATGAGATAGTGCAATCAGTTTTGATGCGGTTTGACGCGGTTAGACGAAGATAATGCCGACTAAAACTCTCGAAAGATATCCTTACAACCGCGAAAACCAATTGCAAATTTATGAGGGGTCTAAACTAATATGAAGAAGAGGACTCATCCAGTTCCTCGAGTACAAATAGATGATATTTTCTATTATTGGGGTGAAATGTGCTTAATTGGGCTTCACAAGCATACGGTCGTCGGCATTGATTATATGACGGCTAAAGATGGCTCAACAGATACTCTTGCAACAAGTATGGTAACATCAGGACAATATGATAATGAAACCAAGGAACTTCAGTGGTTGATATGTTATGGACATGGCGAAAAGGACAAGAATGGTTTACCTCGTGAATTGAAAATAGGGAACCTTGCACTAGATACAAATAGAATGAAAGGAAATGATGTTAGAGTCATCCAAAGGCAGAAACGACCCCTATGATAATATTAAGAATGTATATATCTACGATGGAGAGTAAAGAAAAACCCTCTATTTAAAAGAATTTTAGGATGATGCGTTAGATGAACTTTCACCATAGAAAGTTGTAGTCATTAAGAACCCCATATTTTTTTCTTACAATTCAATGTATCTTATGATTTACTCATTGATTTTTTTTGGGCACATTTGTCAGAAAAATCTTTAAAATGAATGGAAAATATCTATATTGTCTTTTTAAAATAAGATATTTTACATATGTGTAATATATTCAGCTATTTTGAAAAAGTTGAATGGGTACAGCTAAAAATAATGAATCATATAATTAAATGTTTGATTGTTTTAATTTAGATACTAGTTACGGACCCATACATACGTGCAGGGTTATGTTTATAAACAGTTATATATATATATATATATATATATATATAGTCAAACTCATACTAATTGAGATTTTAGTTTGATTTTGGTTCAAGTTCTTACATGATTCATTATTTTGGTTCAAACTCATATGTTTGATTTTGGTTCAAACTCATATGTGTGATTCATGATTTTTTTCTTACAATTCAATGTATCTTATGATTTACTCATTAATATTTTTGGGGGACTTTAATCTCTTATGCCCTTATGTCCAACATATCATTCTACACTATCCACATTTTTTCTATATACCCTTGTACCTTTACAATAAACCTATATCTCTGTTTTGCCCTTTTTATTTTCTTTTTATATAATTTAAATAAACTATGTATTTATATATATTTGATAAAAAAAACTAAAAAACAAACCAATCAAATTAAAACCTAATCGCATCTCCTCCTCCCCATCCGTACAACCCACGCATCTCCAATTCCACCATTGAAGCTCCATTGAAGCTCGTATTCAGGTAATTTCTGGGTTTATTCTACTGTTTTTGTTCAATTTCAACGTGTTTGAAACTTGTTTATAGTGTAAGAACAAGTGTTGATGTTAGATTTGTACAACATTTGTGTTTCTATTTGGGGATATTGTTTAGATTTCTTTTAAATTCGTGTTCTTGTATGTTTATTGGGTTCATCTTGTTAATTTCATTTGCTCAAGTCTATTAGACTCAGATTACGTTTATAATTTATGGATCTAGGGGTTGAATCGAGCTAGATGACATTAGGTTTCCTCGTATCTGCATATTTAGGTACAACTGATACAACTAGGACAACTGATACAACGATTACAACTGATAATGAATAGAAAGCGAGAAATATTCTGATGTTAGGGAATTTTATTCTATTTTCAGGGGATAATGAATAATAATCTTCGCACATTCATTCATTTTGATTATGGGGGTAATTATTTGAACAATGGAGATGAAATACAATGGATTTCAAGAGAAGATGTTCGTCATGCTCTTTTGATGAAGGCACCTATTGAGGAGGTTACTTTTTCTGCATTGGTTGATAAAATATGCAGAAAGATGATGGTAGATGCAGCGACGAAGATGAAATTTAGTTACATTCCAGTTTCAGTGAAGCCTAAGAAACCAATATATATCTTCGATGATGATGATCTTTCGTGTTATCTAGAATGGAATCAAACTGAATTCAATGTAATGCATGTGGAGTTGGAAAAAGATGACGAACAAAATCATGGTTGTGAGCAAAATCGAGTTGGTGAAACTGGTGAAGTTGGTGAAATTGGTAACGTTGGTGAAGTTGGTGCAAGTAATGCGGAGGAGTTGATTTCATGTGCAAGGACTCGTATTGGTGATGGTATCATGACTCTTTATGCAGGTGAAACGTTTGAACATAATGAGCTGGTTCGAAACGATGACAATGTCGCAAGTGAAGAACAAGAAGACGTCATTGTTAACGATGATATGCTGCAAGTTACAAAGGTACATTTGGAATGGGAAGATGGTGTGAATCTGACAATAGGTCAAGAATTTGGAAGTAAGAAAGCAGTACAAGATTTAGTTGAAAAATGTGCACATAAGAACTGTTTTGAGTTTGTTATTGTGAAGTCGGATCCGAAGTTGTACGTGGTAAAATGCAGTGAATCAAAAAAGGGTTGCAAGTGGTCTTTACGAGTTGCGAAGCTTCAGAATTCAGATTGTTTCTCGGTTAGAACTTACAACAAAATTCATACGTGTTATCGTTCAACAACAAGTACAAGCAGAAACAAAAGGAAAGGCTCACAACGATTAGTAGCATCTGTTTTGCGTGAGGAATATCCATGTAAGCTTAAGACTCCAGTTCCTAAAGATCTCATCCCTTTGATTCAAACAAGAGTTGGTGTTAAAGTGTCATACTCCACTGCATGGAGAGGAAAAAAGCAAGCTGCTAGTGAGGTTCGTGGTAGTCTTGAGGAAAGTTACAAGATGTTGTATTCTTATATGCACATGTTAGAGGTAGTGAATCCAGAAACTGTCTCATGTGTGGAATTAGACGAAAAGAATAATTTTAAGTACTTATTCTTCGCGCTGGGAGCTTGCGTTGAAGGCTTCAAGGCTATGAGACAAGTGATCATTGTGGATGGAACCCACCTTAAGACTGCACAAGGTGGAGTGCTTATTGTTGCTACAGCTCAAGATCCTAATCATCATCATTATCCTATTGCTTTTGGTGTAGTCGATGGTGAAAATTACTTAAGTTGGAGTTGGTTTTTCAATAAGTTGAAATCAAGAGTACCAGACGCCCCTGAACTTGTGTTTGTTTCTGATAGAAATCAAAGCCTTATCAAGTCAGTAGCTGAGGTGTATCCATTGTCTCAACATGGTTATTGTATATATCATTTGGATCAAAATGTGAAAGCAGCATGCAGTAACGTCAACAAAGACACCGTTGGAAGAAAATTCATAGAATGTGCTAGGTCTTATACAGAAGGTACGTTCAAAACACTTTATCATGATTTTAGGATAAGGTATCCTGCTGCAGCGGTATATCTAGATTCACATGTTGAAGAAAAAAAATGGGCTAGATGTTATTTCCCAGGAGCAAGATACAATATAGACACCAGCAATTGTGTTGAATCTATTAATGGTGTTTTCAAAGACGCAAGGCAATACTCGCTCTTACCAATGATCGATGCTATTGTTGGGAAATTGGCTGAATGGTTTAACGAACATAGGAAGACTTCTGCATCAGTACCTCCATCGCAGATAATGGTGCCTCTTCTTGAGAAAATATTGCACCAGAGATGTGAAGAAGCGAAGTTGTTACCGATGTATGAACTAAATAGCTTCTTATTGGAATATAATGTCATTAGAGTTGATGGTAGCGGTTATTTGGTAGACCTAAAAAACAAAAGTTACTCTTGCAAGCAATTTGATATTGATAAATATCCATGTGTGCATGCAATAGCTGCTGTCAGCGAAGCATCTAAGAGTGTTGATAATGAGTGTGAACTACATGATTTATGCTCCAAATATTATCGGATGGAATAGTGGTCATTTGGCGTATTACCGGACAATATATCCAGTTCCCCATATGTCTCAGTGGATTGTACCGGAACACATACAACAACTGTTTGCCTTTCCTCCACCTTATGCCCTGAAAAAAGGAAGAACCAAAACAAAAAGGTTTAAATCGGTTGGAGAACATGGGAAAAGGAAGAAAAGATCTATGGGACGCATGTACGAGTACTTCCAGAGTGGTGGTAGTACTGTATAACTGTATGTTCTGTTTTTTGTTGTGAAACTCGTTTGTTCTGTTTTTGGTTATCAAACTCGTTTGTTCTGTTTTGGTACAATTGACTGTAACAGGAACAACTGTGGTACA
>NC_025700.1:10797883-10814102 GCF_000633955.1 Camelina sativa
TTTTTCTGCATTGGTTGATAAAATATGCAGAAAGATGATGGTAGATGCAGCGACGAAGATGAAATTTAGTTACATTCCAGTTTCAGTGAAGCCTAAGAAACCAATATATATCTTCGATGATGATGATGTTTCGTGTTATCTAGAATGGAATCAAACTGAATTCAATGTAATGCATGTGGAGTTGGAAAAAGATGACGAACAAAATCATGGTTGTGAGCAAAATCGAGTTGGTGAAACTGGTGAAGTTGGTGAAATTGGTAACGTTGGTGAAGTTGGTGCAAGTAATGCGGAGGAGTTGATTTCATGTGCAAGGACTCGTATTGGTGATGGTATCATGACTCTTTATGCAGGTGAAACGTTTGAACATAATGAGCTGGTTCAAAACGATGACAATGTCGCAAGTGAAGAACAAGAAGACGTCATTGTTAACGATGATATGGTGCAAGTTACAAAGGTACATTTGGAATGGTAAGATGGTGTGAATCTGACAATAGGTCAAGAATTTGGAAGTAAGAAAGCAGTACAAGATTTAGTTGAAAAATGTGCACATAAGAACTGTTTTGAGTTTGTTATTGTGAAGTCGGATCCGAAGTTGTACGTGGTAAAATGCAGTGAATCAAAAAAGGGTTGCAAGTGGTCTTTACGAGTTGCGAAGCTTCAGAATTCAGATTGTTTCTCAGTTAGAACTTACAACAAAATTCATATGTGTTATCGTTCAACAACAAGTACAAGCAGAAACAAAAGGAAAGGCTCACAACGATTAGTAGCATCTGTTTTGCGTGAGGAATATCCATGTAAGCTTAAGACTCCAGTTCCTAAAGATCTCATCCCTTTGATTCAAACAAGAGTTGGTGTTAAAGTGTCATACTCCACTGCATGGAGAGGAAAAAAGCAAGCTGCTAGTGAGGTTCGTGGTAGTCTTGAGGAAAGTTACAAGATGTTGTATTCTTATATGCACATGTTAGAGGTAGTGAATCCAGAAACTGTCTCATGTGTGGAATTAAACGAAAAGAATAATTTTAAGTACTTATTCTTCGCGCTGGGAGCTTGCGTTGAAGGCTTCAAGGCTATGAGACAAGTGATCATTGTGGATGGAACCCACCTTAAGACTGCACAAGGTGGAGTGCTTATTGTTGCTACAGCTCAAGATCCTAATCATCATCATTATCCTATTGCTTTTGGTGTAGTCGATGGTGAAAATTACTTAAGTTGGAGTTGGTTTTTCAATAAGTTGAAATCAAGAGTACCAGACGCCCCTGAACTTGTGTTTGTTTCTGATAGAAATCAAAGCCTTATCAAGTCAGTAGCTGAGGTGTATCCATTGTCTCAACATGGTTATTGTATATATCATTTGGATCAAAATGTGAAAGCAGCATGCAGTAACGTCAACAAAGACACCGTTGGAAGAAAATTCATAGAATGTGCTAGGTCTTATACAGAAGGTACGTTCAAAACACTTTATCATGATTTTAGGATAAGGTATCCTGCTGCAGCGGTATATCTAGATTCACATGTTGAAGAAAAAAAATGGGCTAGATGTTATTTCCCAGGAGCAAGATACAATATAGACACCAGCAATTGTGTTGAATCTATTAATGGTGTTTTCAAAGACGCAAGGCAATACTCGCTCTTACCAATGATCGATGCTATTGTTGGGAAATTGGCTGAATGGTTTAACGAACATAGGAAGACTTCTGCATCAGTACCTCCATCGCAGATAATGGTGCCTCTTCTTGAGAAAATATTGCACCAGAGATGTGAAGAAGCGAAGTTGTTACCGATGTATGAACTAAATAGCTTCTTATTGGAATATAATGTCATTAGAGTTGATGGTAGCGGTTATTTGGTAGACCTAAAAAACAAAAGTTACTCTTGCAAGCAATTTGATATTGATAAATATCCATGTGTGCATGCAATAGCTGCTGTCAGCGAAGCATCTAAGAGTGTTGATAATGAGTGTGAACTACATGATTTATGCTCCAAATATTATCGGATGGAATAGTGGTCATTTGGCGTATTACCGGACAATATATCCAGTTCCCCATATGTCTCAGTGGATTGTACCGGAACACATACAACAACTGTTTGCCTTTCCTCCACCTTATGCCCTGAAAAAAGGAAGAACCAAAACAAAAAGGTTTAAATCGGTTGGAGAACATGGGAAAAGGAAGAAAAGATCTATGGGACGCATGTACGAGTACTTCCAGAGTGGTGGTAGTACTGTATAACTGTATGTTCTGTTTTTTGTTGTGAAACTCGTTTGTTCTGTTTTTGGTTATCAAACTCGTTTGTTCTGTTTTGGTACAATTGACTGTAACAGGAACAACTGTGGTACAACTATGTTATATCTAACTTTAAGCAATTTTTCCCCGTGGTACAACTAAGAACAACTAAGGTACAACTACATGATATTTAAATTTTAGCAATTTTTCCCCGTGGTACAACTACGAACAACTAAGGTACAACTATGTTTAAGTTTTGTTTTCTTAAATACTAAATTTAACTATATGATTTACAATTATGGTTGCTAATGAAATGAAAAAAACTAAACTTTTAACTTTATAACTTATGCAATTTAAAAAACTATTCCTAATACATTTGATGTTCCTACATATAGAGACAATATTCCTTATACTTTGATTGTTACTTTGTAAATTTTAACCAAGTAATTATGTCAAACATGAGAACAAGTTATTTGACACAAATTTTCAAATGAAATTGCATTAAATGTACTTTAATCACGTATTATCAAATGTACTACTGCAAACGATCCTTTTAAATTAAGGTACTACTGATAATTTGATAAAACAACAAAAGTACAACTATGTTCATGCATTTACAACTATAAGCTTGAGTACAATTACTTGATTTCATGACCATTATTTTATTAATTTATTGAACTTTTTGACCAATATTTTATTGACCAAGTAGAACTTTTTGCCTTTTTGCCTTTTTGCCTTTTGTTGACCAATGTACTTTAGTTACGTATTACTTGATTTTTTACATTTGTTGACCATTCATCATTATTTATTTTATTCATTTGTATTTAAGTTCTTTATTTTTTAATTTTATCGTTATTCTTCTTCTCCTCAATTGTACCTAAACTGTACCAGTTGTCCCAAGAATTTTTTACTCATATAGTTGTTCTTATTCATTATTTTATACTCAGTTGTACCTAACCTGTTCCAGTTGTCCCAATAGCTTAAGAAATACATTCATCAATCCGAAAATCCTGAGTCCATCAAACAACACCAACGAAAAACAAACAACACCAACAAAAAACAAAATGAAAACAACACCAACACTAACATCATTTTGCCTTCAATTGTTGACCTTTCTTCTTTTGCCTTGTATAAGGACTCTTAAGGTACTTTGAAGGTTCGCATACTCTCTTCCTCTTCTGCGAACGTGTCTTAACCATCTCAACATCTCTTTCTTCGCCTCCTACTGCTGCTGCTTCATCTTCACCACTCATCTCAACATCTCTTGATTCGCCTCCTATTGCTGTTTCTTCTTCACCACCCATCTCAACATCTACTGTTGTTGCTGCTTCTTCGCCTCCTATTGCTGCTGCTTCTTCACCTCCTACTGCTGCTGCTGCTTTTTCGCCTCCTTCTCCTTAGATCTCAGACAATTCAGGTTCCAAAATGCTATGAATTTCCTGTTGAATAAACAAACAAAATGCTAAGATTTCTAAATCTAAAACAAACTTTAGATCACTATGAGAAACAATTTATAGTTAAGGAGAAACACTTACCGTTGTAGATCCAAGGGGGTCATTTACATCTTCAATTGGGAAGCCTTTCATGTGACTATACCTCCATTTTTGTTTGCACATTCTTGGACAACCTGGTTCTGCTCCTACCACATCCACTCGAAACTTACTCTTCAAATCAGGAATGCACTCACACGCCAATATCTACAAGTTACATTAAACCATAAGATACAACAATTATCTACACAAAATGCTTCACAACAATTAAATTTTACCTCCAAAGGAGTTAAGAAACCCGGAAAACACCAAGTTGACTTCACACGCCCCTTAAAACTATCCATCAAACGGGAGATATTTGTAATACTTTCGTCAAATGTGTATCTCCCCCACGGAAACGTTTCACATGCATATAGATCATCCACAATTTGAAGCATAAAATCATCGATGTAGCCATACTTTTTTCTAGGTGAGATGATAGTGCTTAAGAACAAGAGCACCGCCATCTTTAACCGGTCTCCACATGCTTTCATTGAATGTAGCTTTCTTCTCACATCTTTGATTCTTACCACAATTTTTTTCGGCTTTTTATTTCCTTCTCCTTCTTCTTCTTCTTCTTCTTCTTCTTCTTCTTCTTCTTCTTCTTCTTCTCCAAAATTCCTTTTCACAAACTCATCACTCCCCAATTTCTTAAAGTTTGATGGATAGATACGACAATCTAATCCACAAATGAGGCCATGCTCCCTAAGCGAATATCGAACGGGAACGCCATTCACCACAAACCAACAGACTCTATCTTTCTCCATACAAACCATGCGAAGCAACAACAACCACATACACGTATACCTATGGTTCTCCTCCTTATGCATGTGCCAAATGTGCTTAAACTGCGAGTGTGAGCGAAACCAATCCTTCTCCGTTTCCGTAAGGATTTCCAAGTCTTTCATCGTTTTGTTCTCTTCAGACCTTGATGACAGCCTACACCACTTTGTATAATTTGTTTGCTTGAAGTAAAACTTCAGAGGTGGTATTGGTTGGGTCTCCTCTTCTGTATCCTGCAAAACAGAATTGTAATAAATAGTTGTACTAAAATGTCTAGTTGTACCAAACAAACTTATATGTACTAAAATGTCTAGTTGTACCAAACAAACTTATTTGTACCAAAACACAACTCATTCAATTTCTCAATTCCCGCTATATCTACAAACCTAAATCAAACCCGCTCCATGTACAAACAAAATCAAACTCTAGTATCTCAATTTCTCTAAATTTCACTCTAGTTACCTGTGGATGCGATGGAGGAGACCTCTGTTCCTCGGATTCTGTTTGGGATAGATCCTCATCATCTGGCGGCTGAGGAGGATCTAATGTTGGCGGAGGAGGAGAACCTTTAGTTTGTGGAGGAGGAGAACCTTCACTTGGCGGATGAGGAGAATTTTCAGTTCGCGGAGGAGGAGGATCTACTGCCAACGGAGGAGGAGGATCTACTGCCGACGGAGGAGGAGAAGCTTCAGTTTGCAGAGGAGGAGGAGTTATTGCTGGCGAGGGAGGAGCTATTGCTGGCGGAGGAGGAAAACTTGAAGTTCGCGGAGGAGGATCTTCAATTACGGGATTCTTCTTCTTCCTCTTCTTCGAATTTGTACCATTTCAAGTCTTAGGACCCATTGATATCACTAGATTAACAAAAAAAACACAAAATTTAAGAGATTTCGTTCGTTTGAGTTTGAACCCTAATTTTACAAACCCTAATTTTACAAAAGAAATAGACTTACCTTTACCAAAATTGAGGAAAACGACGAGAATTGATAAGATTTTGAGCAAATAGAGGAGATGCCCAAGAGATTTTGGAGGATATTGTTGAAGAACAGAGAATTTTGGTGAAGAGAGGGAGAGGGAGAGAGTCGGACAGTTAAAAATGGGGAAAGAGGATAAGCGAAGGAAACAAAAAAAGAGTTGAAAAATGTTTACCCGAATTTGTTTGGATAACCCGAATATTTGGGTGGGTAATCCGAATGTTGCTGGTTGGGTTGGTAAATATTGGAAATCGTTAAGGTTTTTTAGTATTTGACCAATTTTTTGATTAAAAGAAAAGAATAAACAAATTATTTATTATAACAAAGGTAAATTAGAAAAGAATTTGAGAGAGAAGGGCACGAGAGAATAAACTCCATTTTTGGGGCACATTTGTCAGAAAAATCATTAACATGAATGGAAAAATTGAATGGGTACAGCTAAAAATAATGAATCATATAATTAAATGTTTGGTTGTTTTAATTTAGATACTAGTTGCGGACCCATACATACGTGCGAAGTTATGTTTATAAACCATTTTTTTATATATATAGTCAAACTCATACTAATTGAGATTTTAGTTTGATTTATTAATGTTTGAAAATTTGAAATAATAATCGTTTCATCTGTATTTTAAAATTTGGAATGACATAACAGTTGGACTGGCAACAAACTTATCAAATAAATAATTGGTTAGATTCTATTAAATTTGTGAACTATCAAACTGGATATATATATATATATATATAATCGCTAATAACGATGAAAACCCGTTTGAGATAAATACAAATATTTAGGGGCGGACGTAACTCTCTTTTCGTTTTGTCATGTTCCATTATGTCCTACACTCGTTCTCAAATTTTCATTGCAGAACAGAAAGCATTTCCAATATGGGACAGCCCGGATATGGGAGAAATTTGTCTTTATGATTGAAATCGGGAGGGGAACAAACAAAAACATAAATTCTCAAACTCCCGTATGAAATAATCATAAATATAATTCATAGTATAATTATATATCATATGTTATAATAAAAATATTACAAAATTAATTGACTTCTTTATTCTTATTATTTTATATGTGGTTCACCTATATAGATTTTTTTGTTTTAATATATCCCTCCTATTAATCGTAAACATACTTTTCAAACTTACATTACTTTTGTAAAAAATTACATCAGAATGCCATTGGAAGGAAGACAAAATAATATATTTTCATTAAGGGTAAAAACGTCAATTATCCATATCTTATTCGAATAAATGCGCGGGTTACTGGGTCGGATCTTACATTTTCCCATTTTTTCCTTATCTTTAAAGCCTTTAAGATAATTTAGTTATGTCATTTGTTGCGAAAAATAGAAATGGTGTGGTGGTCAATTAGTATGTTTTTTTAAATTTGGTTCCCCATTTGTTTAGTCTTTCTAAATTAACAAGCTCAGCAGAATTTTTGTGTTTTACTTGGTTACCCCATTTGTTGGCCTATTTATTTTTTTTGTTTTATTTTTTTAACATCAAATCAATTGTATTAATCATAAAAGAATTACATGATACATAAAACCATTATTTTTTCCTTTATTTGTTTCTTTTTATTTAAAAGTAAGTTATTTATTTAAATACGAGATAAATCAAAATAATCATTATAATAGTTTATGATATTAAGATAAATTTTTATAAACATAGTGTCAAAGTTTGTTAAAATTATGAATATTTCAGTTTCCTAAATCTTGAATAAGTAATTTAATTGATTTAATCGTCTACATTAATGTTTATCTTGATTGTTCAATTGTAACGTTAAATTGTTGATATAAGAGAAGAGAACAATAGAACCTTGATGGAAGTCTAATGAATAATCGAAGATTAGCGGATTGTGATTTCTGAATTGTGAAACTGATGATGAAAGTTCTAACCGTAGCTTTGAGCCTCTAAGCCTCGATCTTGTGGGCGACTTGGGCACTTGGGCTTTGTTAACACACCAACAAAGACATAGATACAGAAAATTGAGCGAGGCAAAGTGAATTTCTAGAAAAAAATTAGTTTTTGATTGGAGAAAGAAAACCTAAAAACTGTATTATCCAATGAAAATATGAAAGGTTAAGTAGGAAGAAATCACTAACAGCTCTAAATCAGAATTAGGAGGAAGATACAATTTTTATCCATTGGGTATTCGAGTTATTTACCAGATTATGAGGTACATAGTTGTAGTTTCATAATTTTCGTTGAAATCAAAATAGAACAAAAGAAGCAACGATAGGTTGCAGAAAAAGGGAGAAGAAAGACAACTAAATTGTTTAGAGTTTATTAAATAGTTAGGGTAAAGTTAAAAGACAAAAAAATTGAATTTGGGCTGGACATGGTGAAAATGCACTTCTTGCACTCGGCCAGCGCCGGGCCTGGCTAGGATTAATCCTGATGAAGGTAAAATAGACATGATTACTGTAACGCCCGCGAACCAATTTCTGGAATTTTGGTTAGGGTGTCGATCGACACCACATGTGGTGTCGGTCGACACCGTTTGCTGACTGTTCGATTGGCTCAATTTTAATCGTCCGGTTTGCGTGGTTGGTTTAAGAGAAGCCCTAAACTCGAGTTTAAAAGGGGAACTCAACTTATTTCGTCCTTTTAGCCGTTTTTGGACAGAGAAGCAGATAGAAGAAGGAGAAAACATTTTTGAGAGAGATTTGTGAGATCCTTTGTTGTTCTTGAGAGATCTATTGCTGTGGAGTGAATATCTTGTGTTAGCAACGAAGGAGAAGGCTTCTAAGTGTTGGATTCGTCATTGTTGAGTGAGAATCTTCCTGCAAAAGAGTTGAGTGCTTGACCATGGCTGATCTAAGCCTGAGATCTCTGTTGTTTTTGCTGTTTCTTTGTGTTTGTGGTGTTTTGCTTGTGTGGGTTGGTTGTTTTCATGTTCCCATAGGTTCCTGAGAAGTTTGGAAGAGTTTGGGAGGGCTTGGAAGCGGTTTGGAACGGAGGTTCGTCGTTCAGCTTCGTGCAGATCGATTCTGCGAAGGTGGTGTCGATCGACACCATGTTGGTTGAGTGTTGGTCGACACCGACCTAGTGTCGGTCGACACCGACCTAGTGTCGGTCGACACTAGTGACGCGTTAGTGTCGGTCGACACCGACTTAGTGTCGGTCGACACTAGTGACGCGTTAGCGTCGGTCGACACCGACTTAGTGTCGGTCGACACCAGACTTGACCGAGTCTTGTTTTTCTGGTTTGTTGTGTTGTTTGTGTTTTGGTTGTTGGTTTATTAAATGCTCATGCATCTCAATTTGTGTTTGCAGTGCAGGTAAAGGCAAGTGTGAACGTGGAATCAAGGCGATGAGGAGGAGGATGATCTAGGTTCTCATTTGTGTGTTGTTGGTTATTTATGGATATGTGTTGGAACCTTGGTTAGAGTTATGATAGGTTGTTGGATATAATGGTTAGGAATGTTATTTTATTAAGAATATGTTGGTTTGGTATTGTTTGTACGTTTCCGCTGTGTAAGATGGTTATGGCTAGTTTAAATGATATTTTGTGGTTTGGGTTGATTTAATTAAGTAGTATGGGATGCTTAATTATATATATAGTATTTAAACAAAAAAAACAAGTCAGGTCGATTTCTCGAACATTAGAATTACTAATATAAAAAACATTGAGAGACATTGATTAATAGAAAACAAATATCTTTAATAACACCTGCTCTACAAAATCATTATACAAAATTGTGTTAGTTGTAACCATATTAAAGTGTTAAAACTCATACATAGTTTACTTAAATATTATAGTATAAATTAAGATTCAAACTAATATACATTATCTATCTAACATATATTATTAACATTCACCATCTCTCTTGTTTAAGCTGATTATGGACATGCACATGGCAATATGATGTTCATAAACTATCTTTGATAGTAGTAAATATATATTACGCTCATATATGTTGAGCCGGATCAGAATTTACAAGGATGAAGGCATGATCACTAAACTGGTTTTTTTTTTTTTTTTTGTCGGCAAACAATTCCATTCCATTATGTAATTAGAATACAAATTAAAGGAGTTTATCAGTTATACATAACATACATTTATAGAACCCAACCATAAGAGGACTTTTTTTTGTCTTGTTTCTTTAGCTAAGGTATCCGCCAAGCTATTTGCTGTCGTGGGTATTAACTTGAAACTATGGACACCATTCACCATTATAAAGATATCTTCTAGATGTCCCTGTATATCTATAGGACCTAGAGGTAAGTGTCTTCTCTGTGGAGTTGCAGATTCCAAGTACTTATAGAGGATTTGTGAATCACCACAATATGTGACATTTTGATAGGTGAGTTGTGTATTAATTTAAAATAAAAAGGTTTTGAATGATTATTCAGTGGAAGAAAGTGAGGAAGTGGACGAGGAAGAGGAAAAATAAAAAGTATAATGAAAAAGCGGACGGAAGTTATGTGGTAATTTAAAACAAAAATGTTGTCAATCATTATTCAGTGAAAAAAACGAGAAATCAGACAAGAAAGAAGAAGAATAAGAGTATAACAAAAAAGTAGACGGTGAAAGTAATGATGACAACTACCATGCAAAATTAATAATAAAAATGACGAGAAAGAATATGAAGAGTAAATGAAAAAAATACGAAGACATAAGTGGTGATGTCCAATTGAATATTGGTTCATGATTCTTTTGATCATATTTGATTATTATATACAATTGATTTTAATATTTTTAATTGTGTATTTAAAATAAAATTATTATCTTAATAGTAGCTAAAAGTTTTAGAAGATAATATTTCATAATATCAATTATATATAGTTTCATCTAACTATATAAAAAAAACGTTCAAAACCTAGTATAGTCTAAAAGACGATCGGTGAGCATGGTCTTTACCTTATCGAATATATATTAAATTATAGATAAGGTGAGTTTTGTATTATGACATGGACTAGTTTCCTCAGTGTATATTAAGTTTATTTGACAACAACACATTGCGTTATAGAATTATAGCTTCTGAATGATAAGAGGAGCACCAAATTGTGGGTGAATGGTCATGGCTTCGTAAGGTGCATGAACATAGGAAGGAGAAAGCTCGAAGGAGAATCTCTGTAGAATCAAAGCCATTGCCATCTTTGTCTCTAATAGAGCAAAATTCTGACCGATGCATATCCTTGGTCCCCACACAAAGGCAAAGAAGGAGACTTGGCATTTTGTTGCCTTTGAAAGACCGTGTTTGAACCTCTCGGGCTTGAACTCTGCTGCATCGTTGCCCCACAGTTCGGTGTCCCGTTGGACTAGCATAATACGTAGATTAATCTGAACCCCAGCTGGTAGTGTCAAGTCTCCTAGCTTCATCTCTTTGTCAGTAGCTCGCATCAGCTGAACAGACTGGAGGATATAGCCTTAATACTTTATATAATATCATTTTCATCAGCAAGGGATCAAATCATTCAGCAAAAAAATAACAACACACAAAAAAAGTACTGCTAGGTTCTTAAGTTGATTTTACATACAACTTTGAGCTGGTTAAGGCCTTCTGTATCTGGTTCTTTATCGCCGAAAAATTGCTTCACTTCTTCTCTTGCACGAACCTGCCAGTCTTGGTGTTGGCTTAACAGAACCATTGTCCAAACCAAAAGTAATGAAGTCGTCTCTTGCCCGGCGAAATAGAACATCTTGCACTCTTCTATCACTTCCTCAATGCTCAATCCATTTCCTTTTGCTTGACCCATATTTGACTCAAGAAGTATACCCAACAGATCCTCGTTTGGTGCTTCCCCTTCTTCTCTCCCCCCTTATCATTTTGTTAACGATCCCTCTCAGTATAACTTGGGTCTCTCTAGATGCTGCTTTCATCCTTCTATTAAGCTTTGTTGGGAGATAACTATGCAAATACAAAAAAAAAAAAATAGAGAATATGGATCATAATACCTAATAGATTGTAACACTAAAAGACCATGAGTCAAGCTCTAAAGGGATTATTCGAAAACCATACAAGTTGAGAATTTATCTTTCTTTACCTATATATGTCCTTCTTTGTAGCTTGTATAACGAGCTCAGCTAGTTCTGCCTGGAGCTCAAATATCCTATGTCCTTCTTTGTAGCTGCTACCAAAAGCAGTTCCAGAGATCACATCTGAAGTCATATTCACAAGCCAAGGCCAAACATCCACCTCGCATGGAAACCCTTTATTGGAAACTAACTTATCCCATTTGTCAACAACCTCACTGCAGCTCTGGTGAAACGGTGGTACCATATTCTATACATAAAAGCTTTCTTTGAAGTGAAAAGCTTGTTGCATGTAACTTGTTGACCATATAGATATGTATCTAATGAAGTTTTTATTTAAACTGAAAATTTTACCCAGAAATTTTTTTTTCTCATTTGCAAACTTCTACATGTGAACATGATTGGACACATGCTTAATAGTTAATACAAATTAGTAAGATTATAAAATCTGAGTCAAGGTTTCATAGTTATTACTTTTTAATATTTATACGTTCCATATATTTCTCTGAATAATAGTAACATAAAAAGGAAAAGTTGGCTAGTAACAATATATAATTTTTTAAGGGAATTTTGCCGAGATTACCATATTTGCTAACAAACTTTTTAATTCTACCACATTTTAAAACTTTTTTTCTCCCCTACCACAAATAAAGTTTCTTAAACACACTTAGTTTGTATAAAGAATAACTCTCTTTATTGAATGTTTAGAAAATCTCTCAAAACTAAACAACTCACAAACTCTCTTTGTGTTCAAAGTTGTTTGATACAACCCATCAAACGTATTTATAGAGAACTCAAATTAGCTTCCTATTCCTCTTTTGATAATGGAAAACTACTCTTTTCCTATTCTTAAATAGAACTTTTCCTTTTCTATTAACCCAACTTGGTTAAGGAAATCTTAGGCTGAATCTTCTAGAAGCTTACCCAACAATCACCCCCTTAAGCTTCGAGTCCTTCTTCGTGAGGTCTTGAACGCCGATCAAACTCCTTATCTTCTTGAACTGAATCCTTGCTAGGGATTTTGTTAGTATGTCTGCACACTAATCTTCTCATGGTACAAACTCCACTTCAATTTGCTCATTTTCAACACACTCTCGGAAGAAGTGATAACGCTTGTTGATGTGTTTTCTCCTTTCGTGGAAAACGGGATTCTGAGAGAGCTCTATGGCTGACTTGTTGTCAATGTATATGGTTGTCTTCTTACAATTCTTTCCCATAACTTCACTCACCAAGTCTTGTAGCCATATAGCTTGTTTATTTTGCTTCTGTTGCGGCCATGAACTCGGCTTTGCAGCTAGATAATGCAATTGTTCCCAGCTTTTGTGAGCACCATGTAATTGGTGTTTCTCCTAGATAGAACACATGGCCCGCCGTGCTCTTCCCATCATCAGGATCCGTGTTATGACTGCTGTCACTGTAGCCAACTATCGTTTGTGATCCTCCATGCTTGAATACTAGACCATACGATAGTGTTCCTTGAAAATATCTCAAAATTTGCTTCAATGCTGCCATATGTGACTCTCTCGGATCTTGCATGTATCTACTCACTACTCCAACTGAGAAAGCGAGATCTGGTCTTGTGTGTAGGAGATACCTTAAGCAGTCGATCCTTCGCCGATACATGGTAGCGTCTTCTACTGGTTCCCCATGTGTCTTAGACAGTTTTAATCCAAACTCCATTGGAATATGTGTGAGATTACATTGATCTAATCCTGCTTCCTTGAGAATCCTTTGTGCATATGCTTATTGTTTTAACTCGATGCCATCTTTTCCTTGATGTACTTCAATGCCAAGGTAGAAAGTGAGTAGTCCTAAGTTTGACATCTCGAACTTAGACGCCATACTAGCTTTGAACTCTTGAATCAATCCCAATGAGTTCCCCTGAGTATCTTCGTGAACCTCCTCATTGAGAATCCGTTCTTCATAGGCCTTGAGTCTCCCTATGATCTCTGCGAAGCTTGTTTTCTGTAAATCCAAAATTTGTTAAAGAGATGCTATAATCTGAATGAGCTTGTTCCTTGGTAGACTATTGATAAACTTCTTCACAAGTTTTGCTTCCTCAATTTTCTGTCCAAGAGAAGCCGCTTTTGATGCAATCTCCGATAGCTTGCTTGAAAAGCTATCTATTGTGTCAAAATCTTTCATCTTGATTCTCTCAAATTCATACATAAGATTCTGAAGCCTTGCTTCCTTGACACGATCGACACCATGATGACGAGATTGGATGGCATTCCATATCCCTTTAGGAGAGTCTTGTTCAGCGACTTGTAAGATAAGAGCCTCCGGGATAGCTTGAAACAATAATCCTCTCGCGATATTGTTTAGATCAGGATCCGCTGATCATGGTTCGATTGCTTCCCATACATGGTAGATCTTCAACAAGATTTTCATCCTCATTGACCACACCGTGTAGTTAGAGGGAGTTAGCATGGGGCATTGAATTTATGGTGGAGTAAACTCTTTCGGGCGTGCTGAGCTTTCGTCTGCCATAACTCGGGGACGACGGTTGTACGTTCGTATGATCTTTGTCTCGGGTTCTTCAGGGGTCACAGGTTCCAGGTTCGTGAATAACCTAACGCTCTGATACCAAATAAAGTTTCTTAAACACACTTTGTTTGTATAAAGAATAACTCTCTTTATTGAATGTTTAGAAAATCTCTCAAAACTAAACAACTCACAAACTCTCTTTGTGTTTCAATGTTGTTTGATACAACCCATCAAACGTATTTATAGGGAACTCAAATTAGCTTCCTATTCCTATTTTGATAATGGAAAACTACTCTTTTCCTATTCCTAAATAGAACTTTTCCTTTTCTCTTAACCCAACTTGGTTAAGGAAATCTTAGGCTGAATGTTCTAGAAGCTTACCCAACAATCACCCCCTCAATCTTCGAGTCCTTCTTCGTGAGGTCTTGAACGCCGATCAAACTCCTTATCTTCTTGAACTGAATCCTTGCTAGGGATTTTGTTAGTATGTCTGCACACTGATCTTCTCATGGTACAAACTCCACTTCAATTTGCTCATTTTCAACACACTCTCGGAAGAAGTGATAACGCTTGTTGATGTGTTTGCTCCTTTCGTGGAAAACAGGATTCTGAGAGAGCTCTATGGCTGACTTGTTGTCAATGTATATGGTTGTCTTCTTACAATTCTTTCCCATAACTTCACTCACCAAGTCTTGTAGCCATATAGCTTGTTTATTTTGCTTCTGTTGCGGCCATGAACTCGGCTTTGCAGCTAGATAATGCAATTGTTCCCAGCTTTTGTGAGCACCATGTAATTGGTGTTTCTCCTAGATAGAACACATGGCCCGCCGTGCTCTTCCCATCATCAGGATCCGTGTTATGACTGCTGTCACTGTAGCCAACTATCGTTTGTGATCCTCCATGCTTGAATACTAGACCATACGATAGTGTTCCTTGAAAATATCTCAAAATTTGCTTCAATGCTGCCATATGTGACTCTCTCGGATCTTGCATGTATCTACTCACTACTCCAACTGAGAAAGCGAGATCTGGTCTTGTGTGTAGGAGATACCTTAAGCAGTCGATCCTTCGCCGATACATGGTAGCGTCTTCTACTGGTTCCCCATGTGTCTTAGACAGTTTTAATCCAAACTCCATTGGAATATGTGTGAGATTACATTGATCTAATCCTGCTTCCTTGAGAATCCTTTGTGCATATGCTTATTGTTTTAACTCGATGCCATCTTTTCCTTGATGTACTTCAATGCCAAGGTAGAAAGTGAGTAGTCCTAAGTTTGACATCTCGAACTTAGACGCCATACTAGCTTTGAACTCTTGAATCAATCCCAATGAGTTCCCCTGAGTATCTTCGTGAACCTCCTCATTGAGAATCCGTTCTTCATAGGCCTTGAGTCTCCCTATGATCTCTGCGAAGCTTGTTTTCTGTAAATCCAAAATTTGTTAAAGAGATGCTATAATCTGAATGAGCTTGTTCCTTGGTAGACTATTGATAAACTTCTTCACAAGTTTTGCTTCCTCAATTTTCTGTCCAAGAGAAGCCGCTTTTGATGCAATCTCCGATAGCTTGCTTGAAAAGCTATCTATTGTGTCAAAATCTTTCATCTTGATTCTCTCAAATTCATACATAAGATTCTGAAGCCTTGCTTCCTTGACACGATCGACACCATGATGACGAGATTGGATGGCATTCCATATCCCTTTAGGAGAGTCTTGTTCAGCGACTTGTAAGATAAGAGCCTCCGGGATAGCTTGAAACAATAATCCTCTCGCGATATTGTTTAGATCAGGATCCGCTGATCATGGTTCGATTGCTTCCCNAAGTTTTGCTTCCTCAATTTTCTGTCCAAGAGAAGCCGCTTTTGATGCAATCTCCGATAGCTTGCTTGAAAAGCTATCTATTGTGTCAGAATCTTTCATCTTGATTCTCTCAAATTCATACATAAGATTCTGAAGCCTTGCTTCCTTGACACGATCGACACCATGATGACGAGATTGGATGGCATTCCATATCCCTTTAGGAGAGTCTTGTTCACCGACTTGTAAGATAAGAGCCTCTGGGATAGCTTGAAACAATAATCCTCTCACGATATTGTTTAGATCAGGATCCGCTGATCATGGTTCGATTGCTTCCTATACATGGTAGATCTTCAACAAGATTTTCATCCTCATTGACCACACCGTGTAGTTAGAGGGAGTTAGCATGGGGCATTGAATTTATGGTGGAGTAAACTCTTTCGG
>NC_025700.1:10814264-10821398 GCF_000633955.1 Camelina sativa
GGATTCTGAGAGAGCTCTATGGCTGACTTGTTGTCAATGTATATGGTTGTCTTCTTACAATTCTTTCCCATAACTTCACTCACCAAGTCTTGTAGCCATATAGCTTGTTTATTTTGCTTCTGTTGCGGCCATGAACTCGGCTTTGCAGCTAGATAATGCAATTGTTCCCAGCTTTTGTGAGCACCATGTAATTGGTGTTTCTCCTAGATAGAACACATGGCCTGCCGTGCTCTTCCCATCATCAGGATCCGTGTTATGATTGTTGTCACTGTAGCCAACTATCGTTTGTGATCCTCCATGCTTGAATACTAGACCATACGATAGTGTTCCTTGAAACTATCTCAAAATTTGCTTCAATGCTGCCACATGTGACTCTCGGATCTTGCATGTATCTACTCACTACTCCAACTGAGAAAGCGAGATCTGGTCTTGTGTGTAGGAGATACCTTAAGCAGTCGATCCTTCGGCGATACATGGTAGCGTCTTCTACTGGTTCCCCATTTGTCTTAGACAGTTTTAATCCAAAGTCCATTGGAATATGTGTGAGATTACATTGATCTAATCCTACTTTCTTGAGAATCTTTTGTGCATATGCTTATTGTTTTAACTCGATGCCATCTTTTCCTTGATGTACTTCAATGCCAAGGTAGTAAGTGAGTAGTCCTAAGTTTGACATCTCGAACTTAGACGCCATACTAGCTTTGAACTCTTGAATCAATCCCAATGAGTTCCCCTGAGTATCTTCGTGAACCTCCTCATTGAGAATCCATTCTTCATAGGCCTTGAGTCTCCCTATGATCTCTGTGAAGCTTGTTTTCTGTAAATCCCAAATTTGTTAAAGAGATGCTATAATCTGAATGAGCTTGTTCCTTGGTAGACTATTGATAAACTTCTTCACAAGTTTTGCTTCCTCAATTTTCTGTCCAAGAGAAGCCGCTTTTGATGCAATCTCCGATAGCTTGCTTGAAAAGCTATCTATTGTGTCAGAATCTTTCATCTTGATTCTCTCAAATTCATACATAAGATTCTGAAGCCTTGCTTCCTTGACACGATCGACACCATGATGACGAGATTGGATGGCATTCCATATCCCTTTAGGAGAGTCTTGTTCACCGACTTGTAAGATAAGAGCCTCTGGGATAGCTTGAAACAATAATCCTCTCACGATATTGTTTAGATCAGGATCCGCTGATCATGGTTCGATTGCTTCCCATACATGGTAGATCTTCAACAAGATTTTCATCCTCATTGACCACACCGTGTAGTTAGAGGGAGTTAGCATGGGGCATTGAATTTATGGTGGAGTAAACTCTTTCGGGCGTGCTGAGCTTTCGTCTGCCATAACTCGGGGACGACGGTTGTACGTTCGTATGATCTTTGTCTCGGGTTCTTCAGGGGTCACAGGTTCCAGGTTCGTGAATAACCTAACGCTCTGATACCAAATAAAGTTTCTTAAACACACTTTGTTTGTATAAAGAATAACTCTCTTTATTGAATGTTTAGAAAATCTCTCAAAACTAAACAACTCACAAACTCTCTTTGTGTTTCAATGTTGTTTGATACAACCCATCAAACGTATTTATAGGGAACTCAAATTAGCTTCCTATTCCTATTTTGATAATGGAAAACTACTCTTTTCCTATTCCTAAATAGAACTTTTCCTTTTCTCTTAACCCAACTTGGTTAAGGAAATCTTAGGCTGAATCTTCTAGAAGCTTACCCAACAACAAATACTACTTAAAAAGACAATAATATCCTTGAAGTTATGAGCTGTTGTCGATCAATTATGTTAATATATATATTTGATCTTTTGACAACATAGACGTGCATTAATTGTTTCCACTAGATAGACAAATGAGACCCATAGTGGTGTAGATTAAATTAAATTAAATTAAATTTACCTTAAAGGCTACGTAGAGTTTACAAATATATCTATATGTTTTTTTGGGTTAGAGATCTGGTGGGTGGAGTAGCATAAGTCTGTAGACAAAATTAGTTATGTGGGCAAGGTTTGTCCCATGGACAAGTTGAGGAGTTTAAACTTGTCTATTAGCTTAAAGTACTTGTCCATTTGTCAATTATGTTGTCTATGAATTTTTTTTATGAAACATGTAGTACATGACATAATTAATAGTGGACAAGTGATGATTTTGGACAAGTGTAAAACTGGTTAGTAAATAAATTATTAACTTTGTAGAATAACTTGTCCATCACAAGATTAACAATTGAAACGATCCGATCCGTTTTTTTATAAATAATAAATAATAATAATAATAAATACTCTATAACTAGTGGTACCATACCCACTAGCCACCTAACCAGAAACACACAACCGCAGATAACATAAAACCATAGCATTAAACCAATAAATATCCAATAGATAAATAACCATTAATCAAGTATAACCAAAATCCTATAACCAAACATCAAAGAATCATAGAACCATCAAAGAATCATATAACCACAAAACCACGACCTAGGTCGTCCTCTCACTTATATATCATGGTCTATTGGTTTCCTTAAGCCAAACCGGACCAAATCGATCATTAAAAATCAATCTGGTCGAACCAGAAGATGTTAGTGTCGACTGACACCACCTTGGTGTCGATCGACACCCATACCAAAAACCCAATAATTGGTTCGCGTATGTTACAACCGTGGACAACCTCGTGTGTTTAATTTGTTCACCAAATTAATAGCTCCGAGGTGGTGAATGCTTTGGGAAAAAAACACAGGTGAGTTTCTGAAAGAGTCGACAATAGAGAAAAAAAAAAGAGATTTTTAGAAAGAAAAGTTGGAAACATTAAACATAAAAAGAAATTTTTGTGTTTTGATTTTGTAAATTTGGAGAGATGTGGAGATAATTAATAGAAGAAGAAAGAGATGAGAAAAAAAAATGAGATAAGTGTTCAGTAGAAATGAAGAGAGAATTAATGGAAGAAGAAAGATATGAGAAAGCTGAAAAGACAAGGCAGCAAACAAAAACAAAAACTTTATTTTTTTTTTGATAAAAATAAGAAAATGATTAGGGCTATTTTAATATTTTCTGTTCTGATTATAGTATTTCATAAAAGGAGTTAGCAAATATAGTAGAACTAATGAGTTTAGTTTTAGAATGTGGTAGAATTGTTAAAAAAACTTTTTTTTTCAATCGACCAATAAAAAATAAGAATGACTAAAGTGTTTCATATATTTTCCTTCTTCCTACATAATATTTTAAAGGTTGAAAAAGTATTATAAAACTTTTAACACTTGAAAAAGTAAATCCTTTAGTCAATTTTACTGGATATTTGTTTCTCTACTGCTCTATACATTCTTTATATATAAAGGGTAAAGTAGCACTATTATTCTTTTTTAATTTCAATCTTGGATTTCTTAATTTCTATTAACACTTTCGTTTATGTAAACCGGTTGGTTTGATAAACCGTTTATGATCATCAACACTAGAATATTTTCGTCATGGAAACACCACACACCTGAAGAATTCTGAAAAAGCAGCAAAGGATGGAACCCGAAGAATCCGCTCAAGGCGTCAAGAGACGCATACGTGATAGTTGTAGTGTCTCTCAAGATCGCTGCCTTGGAGCACAAGGAATTAACGAAAAGTGAACTATGATATCATGGTTTGTAATTGTAACGGCAGCACGGCGATGGTGAAGGACTTGGTCGGGAAAAATAGAGATGTGGCAGCGAAGACAGTCAAGACGATGACACAGAAAATGGAGAATCTCCTTTCCATTGCCGTTGGAGCCACCATAGTTATTGGTGGGTGAAGACTGGAACTACCTGACCCGTTTTTTTTTTAATAAGTAATAATAATAAATACACTACAGCTAGTAGTCCCATATCCACTAGTCACCTAACCAAAAACACAACCAACAGCGGAAATAACATATACCAATACTAATAAATAATTCAATCATAATCAAATAACCGATATTAATTCCAAATCATAAACTAATGATCCAAACAGCATAAACCGTAGAACCAGCAATCCTAAACAACATTCTAGGACTCAACTCTAGCAACCTGACAGAAGCCAGATAACCAAGCGAACCACTAGAATATCCTCCTCTTCATTGCCTTGAACGCAAACGCAAATTGCAATGCATGAGTATTTTATAAACACTCAGTAAGGCAATCCTCCCATCTACTGGGCTATACACACAAGCAATAGAGTCATTTCTAACCATCCATAAACAATCAACAATCAACAATAACAAACCAGGACTCAGCATCGGCCGACACCAACATGCATCGACCGACATCAGTTGGAGGTTGCGTCGACCGAAGCAAGATCTGCATCGACCGATGCAAGGCTAACTTGCATCAACCGATGCTCCCATTGCATCTACCAACGCATGCTCGACATAGCACGAAAACCCTAGATTTTACGCGCCGTCCTCGCATCTGCATCGACCGACGCACAGTGTGCATCGACCGATGCAATGCCGAGCATCGTTTCCCCCCCCCCCAAAGCTTCTCGCTGGATTTTTGTTCTTGTAACCACAAAACACAATCCCAAGCCAGAAGAAAGCTTCCAATCGTCCAACAACACAAAACAAGCAAATCAAAGATTTCTCCAGCTTAGATAAGACATGGTCATGCACTTACCTTTGCCAAGAAGATTTTGAACCTTAAACACGCAGGAAAACACTTGTAGAAGCCTCCTACAACGTCCTAAACCTCAGATCTCACCCGAAAAGCCACCAATCGACCAATGCAATTCCTAAACCGGGATTTCGGTTCACGGATGTTACAATTCTCCCCCACCAATTTAGATTCGTCCTCGAATCTCGATCAACACTCAACCAAGGACTCCCGTGCTACCGTCTCCATGACCCGCACTCCTCTGACCAACATACGAAAGATCACCTCCAGGCGATAGACTCACGCTCCAGGCATTATTTGCTCTCGACTTTTGGACTTTCCTTTTACTCACAAGCCTAAATCTTGAGTTTTTATTGGCTCCTCATCAGACCGAAGCCTGCATGCAATAATATTGGCTCCTCATCGGGCCTAAGCCCACATGCCATAAAATATATAAGGAAGTCCAATACTCGTCTCTCGGGTTGCCACCCTACAGCGCGCCCCCAGTTCGTCATCCGAAGTCGATATACCAGCCATACTCCCAAGCCACAAAGTCTTAGAATATGACGGTACTAGGAGAACCTAAGTTCTCCAAGAGTCACGAGCAAACAATTCTAAACACGTCTGAGTCCTATCCCTATCCAGGTTTCCTTTCCGTGGCTCGCGTAAGACAACACAATGCCCTACCAACCACATATCCCCTCACTAGGATACCTCATGACCACACAAGGATCATCCCACTGCCCAACGGGCCGCCATAAAGGCCAAACACATGTCCTAAACAGGACCGCCACAAAGGCTAAACAAATTTCCTAAACATGACCCCCACCAAGGCCAAAAAAATGTCCTAAAAAGGACCGCCATCAAGGCCACTCGTTCCAAAGGACCGTCACAAAGACCAGCAAATGTCCCAAACAGGACCGCCACCAAGGCCAAACAAATGTCCTAAAAATAACCGCCACCAAGGCCACTCGTCCCGAAGGACCGTCACAAAGACCATCTGTCCCGAAGGACCGCCTCAACAGGCACTCTGGCTAAACAGCCCGCCACAAAGGCCACACTCTGGCTAAACAGCCCGCCACAAAGGGTAAACAACCCGCCACAAAGGCCACACAATGGCTAAACAGCCCGCCACAAAGGCCACACAATAGCTAAACAGTCCGCCACAAAGGCCACACAATGGCTACACAGCGCGCCACAAAGGCCACACAATGGCTAAACAGCTCGACACAAAGGCCACATAATGGCTAAACAGCCCGCCACAAAATCCACACAAGCCCTGTCCAAGGCTCTCCGCCACTAAAAATGGACAAATTCTAACTCACATAAAACTTTCCATTTTTAGCACTTTCCACTTCTGGAAACTTTCCACTTATAGAAAGTTCTAAGACAGGAACCTTTCCTCCAACGCACTGCCTCGCGGAAACTTTGTACCCCAAACGCCACCTCATCTTGTTACTTAGTCGCACAACCAACCACCCCAAGCGACCAAGTAAACAAGAGAGATGGGCTGGAATACTCCACTCCCGCTCCAGCAATGGATTACAGATGGGACCAGGCTAGGCAAGCTCAAGTCGCGGCTTGATTCTCATACCACTTCTTAAATCTTGCCTTCATTCTCGCCTCAGGCTTCCAAGTCTGCTCCTCCACACCATCACAGTCCCATAGGACTCTCATCAAAGGAATCTTCTTCTTCTGAAGTTCCTTGATCCTCCTCCCGAGAACCCTCACTAGTCTCGCCTCCAAAGTCATGTTAGGCTGAAGATCCTTAGGAATCTTAGCCAACAACTGATCATCCTCGCGGAGATACTTCCGCAACATAGACACATGGAAAACCTTATGGAATGCACGCATAACCTCAGGTAACTCCAGTCTATATGCCACTGGTCCAACTCGCTCAATCACTCTGAACGGACCCATATACCTCGGACTCAACTTGGTCTCAGTCAATGACCTATTCGGACCCTGCAACATGGCTATCTTGAGGTACACCCTATCTCCAACCTAAAACTCAAGGTCTCTCCTCCTCCTATCGGCATAACTCCTCTGCCGATCCTGAGCTTCCTTCATGTTCAGCTTGAGAACCCGAATCTTCTCCGAAGTCTCCTGAACAAAATCTGCCCGTACATGCTTCTCTCCCCCCACCTGAGTCCAGCATAACGGTGTACGACACGGCCTCCCATACAAAGCCTCATAAGGAGCCATGCCAATACTCGCCTGGTAACTGGTGTTGTAAGCAAACTCTACCAAGCTCAAATGATCTGCCCAATGGCCACCCCAATCCAGCACACACATCCTCAGCAAATCCTCCAACGTCTGGATCGTCCTCTCTGACTGTCCATCTGTTTGGGGATGATAGGTTGTACTCATATGAACCTTAGTGCCCATCTCTGCCTGAAATGCCCTCTAGAACACCGTAGTGAACTTGGAATCCCTATCAGACACAATGCTCGTTGGCACCCCATGCAACCTGACTATCTCCTTCACATACTTCTTAGCCAAGACCGCTGCTCCATCAGTCTTCTTAATGGCCAGAAAATGTGC
>NC_025700.1:10825992-10835600 GCF_000633955.1 Camelina sativa
TCCCGTGCTACCGTCTCCATGACCCGCACTCCTCTGACCAACATACGAAAGATCACCTCCAGGCGATAGACTCACGCTCCAGGCATTATTTGCTCTCGACTTTTGGACTTTCCTTTTACTCACAAGCCTAAATCTTGAGTTTTTATTGGCTCCTCATCAGACCGAAGCCTGCATGCAATAATATTGGCTCCTCATCGGGCCTAAGCCCACATGCCATAAAATATATAAGGAAGTCCAATACTCGTCTCTCGGGTTGCCACCCTACAGCGCGCCCCCAGTTCGTCATCCGAAGTCGATATACCAGCCATACTCCCAAGCCACAAAGTCTTAGAATATGACGGTACTAGGAGAACCTAAGTTCTCCAAGAGTCACGAGCAAACAATTCTAAACACGTCTGAGTCCTATCCCTATCCAGGTTTCCTTTCCGTGGCTCGCGTAAGACAACACAATGCCCTACCAACCACATATCCCCTCACTAGGATACCTCATGACCACACAAGGATCATCCCACTGCCCAACGGGCCGCCATAAAGGCCAAACACATGTCCTAAACAGGACCGCCACAAAGGCTAAACAAATTTCCTAAACATGACCCCCACCAAGGCCAAAAAAATGTCCTAAAAAGGACCGCCATCAAGGCCACTCGTTCCAAAGGACCGTCACAAAGACCAGCAAATGTCCCAAACAGGACCGCCACCAAGGCCAAACAAATGTCCTAAAAATAACCGCCACCAAGGCCACTCGTCCCGAAGGACCGTCACAAAGACCATCTGTCCCGAAGGACCGCCTCAACAGGCACTCTGGCTAAACAGCCCGCCACAAAGGCCACACTCTGGCTAAACAGCCCGCCACAAAGGGTAAACAACCCGCCACAAAGGCCACACAATGGCTAAACAGCCCGCCACAAAGGCCACACAATAGCTAAACAGTCCGCCACAAAGGCCACACAATGGCTACACAGCGCGCCACAAAGGCCACACAATGGCTAAACAGCTCGACACAAAGGCCACATAATGGCTAAACAGCCCGCCACAAAATCCACACAAGCCCTGTCCAAGGCTCTCCGCCACTAAAAATGGACAAATTCTAACTCACATAAAACTTTCCATTTTTAGCACTTTCCACTTCTGGAAACTTTCCACTTATAGAAAGTTCTAAGACAGGAACCTTTCCTCCAACGCACTGCCTCGCGGAAACTTTGTACCCCAAACGCCACCTCATCTTGTTACTTAGTCGCACAACCAACCACCCCAAGCGACCAAGTAAACAAGAGAGATGGGCTGGAATACTCCACTCCCGCTCCAGCAATGGATTACAGATGGGACCAGGCTAGGCAAGCTCAAGTCGCGGCTTGATTCTCATACCACTTCTTAAATCTTGCCTTCATTCTCGCCTCAGGCTTCCAAGTCTGCTCCTCCACACCATCACAGTCCCATAGGACTCTCATCAAAGGAATCTTCTTCTTCTGAAGTTCCTTGATCCTCCTCCCGAGAACCCTCACTAGTCTCGCCTCCAAAGTCATGTTAGGCTGAAGATCCTTAGGAATCTTAGCCAACAACTGATCATCCTCGCGGAGATACTTCCGCAACATAGACACATGGAAAACCTTATGGAATGCACGCATAACCTCAGGTAACTCCAGTCTATATGCCACTGGTCCAACTCGCTCAATCACTCTGAACGGACCCATATACCTCGGACTCAACTTGGTCTCAGTCAATGACCTATTCGGACCCTGCAACATGGCTATCTTGAGGTACACCCTATCTCCAACCTAAAACTCAAGGTCTCTCCTCCTCCTATCGGCATAACTCCTCTGCCGATCCTGAGCTTCCTTCATGTTCAGCTTGAGAACCCGAATCTTCTCCGAAGTCTCCTGAACAAAATCTGCCCGTACATGCTTCTCTCCCCCCACCTGAGTCCAGCATAACGGTGTACGACACGGCCTCCCATACAAAGCCTCATAAGGAGCCATGCCAATACTCGCCTGGTAACTGGTGTTGTAAGCAAACTCTACCAAGCTCAAATGATCTGCCCAATGGCCACCCCAATCCAGCACACACATCCTCAGCAAATCCTCCAACGTCTGGATCGTCCTCTCTGACTGTCCATCTGTTTGGGGATGATAGGTTGTACTCATATGAACCTTAGTGCCCATCTCTGCCTGAAATGCCCTCTAGAACACCGTAGTGAACTTGGAATCCCTATCAGACACAATGCTCGTTGGCACCCCATGCAACCTGACTATCTCCTTCACATACTTCTTAGCCAAGACCGCTGCTCCATCAGTCTTCTTAATGGCCAGAAAATGTGCCGACTTAGTCAACCGGTCCACAATAACCCAGATAGCATCAAACATCATGGACACTGGCAAACCAACCACGAAGTCCATAGTAATCATATCCCACTTCCACTCTGGAATGGGAAGACTCTTCAGCAAACCATCTGGTATTTGATGCTCAGCCTTCACTAGCTGACACACATCGCACCTCGCAACCAAACTAGCCACGTCCTTCTTCATCCCGACCTAGTGATAATACCTCTTGAGATCACGGTACATCTTAGTCGCTCCTGGATGAATAGAGCACATGCTCGCATGAGCCTCACTCAAAATCTCCTGCCTCAACTCATCATCCTTAGGCACACAGATCCGCCCATGCACCAGAATAGTATTATTAGCTGAAATCTGATACGCACACAAGCTCAACGCACTGATATCCCCTACCAGAGACTCCATATCTTGCTCCTGAGACGAAGCCGCACGCTTCCGACTCAAAGCATCTGCAACCAAGTTAGCCTTACCAGGATGGTAGGCTATCTCCAGATCATAATCCGCCACCAGCTCCATCCACCGCCTCTGCCTCAAGTTCAGCTCGGGCTGAGTGAATATATACTTCAGGCTCTTATGATCTGTAAACACCTGTACCTTTGCACCATAAAGATAAGATCTCCAAATCTTCAGGGCAAAAACTACAGCACCCATCTCCAAGTCATGAGTAGGATAGTTGTCCTCATGCTTCCGCAACTGCCGCAAAGCATAGGCAATCACCTTCCCATGCTGCATCAACACACATCCCAAACCCACTCTAGATGCATCTGTATAAACCACATAGGGTTCTCCCTGCTCAGGCAAAGCCAACACCGGAGCAGTAGTCAACATCTCCTTCAGGCTTGCAAAGCCCTCCTCACACTCCTGTGACCAGACAAAAGGAACATCCTTCCCCGTCAACTTAGTCATAGGACGTGCTCTGCTCGCAAACCCCTGCACAAATCTTCTGTAATACCCTGCCAACCCAAGAAAACTCCTGATCTCCGTGGCATTCTGCAGTCTAGGCCAATCGCTGATAGCCTGAATCTTCTCCGGATCTACGNGATCTCCAAATCTTCAGGGCAAAAACTACAACACCCATCTCCAAGTCATGAGGAGGATAGTTGTCCTCAGGCTTTCGCAACTGCCGCGAAGCATAGGCAATCACCTTCCCATGCTGCATCAACACATATCCCAAACCCACTCTAGATGCATCTGTATAAACCACATAGGGTTCTCCCTGCTCAGGCAAAGCCAACACCGGAGCAGTAGTCAACATCTCCTTCAGGCTTGCAAAGCCCTCCTCACACTCCTGTGACCAGACAAAAGGAACATCCTTCCCCGTCAACTTAGTCATAGGACGTGCTCTGCTCGCAAACCCCTGCACAAATCTTCTGTAATACCCTGCCAACCCAAGAAAACTCCTGATCTCCGTGGCATTCTGCAGTCTAGGCCAATCGCTGATAGCCTGAATCTTCTCCGGATCTACGGAAACCCCATCTGCAGACACAATATGACCCAGAAAACCCATCTCACGCTGCCAGAAACTATACTTGGTCAGCTTAGCAAACAACTTCTGCTCCCGCAGCTTCTCCAGAACTGCCTTCAAATGCACTAAATGCTCTTCAGGACTATTAGAATAAATCAGGATGTCGTCGATGAAAATGATGACATACACGTCCAGAAACTCCTGGAACACGTTGTTCATCAATCTCATAAATGCAGCTGGTGCGTTAGTCAACCCAAACGGCATCACTACAAAGTCATAATGCCCATACCTTGTCGTGAAAGCGGTCTTCCTCACATCTGCCTCATCTACCAGGATCTGATGATAACCCGACGCCAAATCTATCTTGGAGAACCAAGTAGCACCTCTCAACTGATCCAACAATTCATCCATCCTCAGAAAAGGGTACTTGTTCTTCACAGTGACCCGGTTCAAACCCCTGTAATGAATACACAAGCGGAAACTCCCATCCTTCTTCTTAACGAATAAGATCGGCGCCCCCCACAGTGATACACTAGGACGGATGAATCCCTTGCTGAACAAATCCTCTAGCTGCTTCTTCAGCTCTGCCATCTCTGCTAGAGCCATCCTGTAAGGAGCCTTGGATAACAGTGTCGTCCCTGGTTCCAGTTCAATCGTAAAAGGATCAGACCGAGAAGGTGGTAATCCCTGCAATGACTGGAACACGTCCTCAAACTCATCTACAACCTGAATACCGCTAACCGTAGACTTCCCCACTGACTCTGACATAGATATAGTAACCAAATAAGCCTCACGGCCCTTCTCGATCATCTTCCCAGCCTGAATGGCCCAGATCACGAGACTCCCCGAAGTCGGTCTAATCCCCTGATAAACCAACTTCCCTTCTGAGCGCTCAAACTCCACTCTGCCCCGATGAATAATCCAGATGAACCATATGCCAATGCAACTAGTCCATCCCCAAGATAACGTCATAAAGCTCCACTGGGCTGATAAGCAAATCCGCAGGCCAAAACTCTCCCGCGATCTGAATATCAATACCCCTCGCTCGACCAATGACCCTCAGAAACTTGCCTCCAACAACTCTAACAATCCCGCGCGCTCTCCGGGATCTCCTACGATACCCGTGCTCTCTCTACACTCCGGGGTAATGAAGCTATGAGTAGCTCTAGAGTCAAACATAACATGGGACTTAAACCCTCCCACCAACAAGGTCCCTACACAAACCTCATGTGTTGAGAACCTAACAGTTTATCACAGGACAACATAAAATCTGAACTTACAAAGAATTCACAAAGACAAAACACCAGAAATTATACCTGTGATTGCTCCGGCACTGGTTCCACCAGTCTCTGCAGTCGTGTAATCCCGTGGCGCCTGCTCAATCCGTGCCACCTGCTCCCCTCGCAGCTGCACCTGCTAAAACGCTGCCACTGCTACCGGCTGCAACTTGGGACAATAGGGCCTAATGTGCCATGGCTCCCTGCAATGATAGCACACAAGATCTGCTGCCATCTGAGCACTCCTCTTGGGACAGCTAGCAACCTTGTGATCCTTGCCTCCACACCCGAAGCAACTCGGATCACCCGGCCTCTGTGTAGCCTCCCATCTCCTCTTGGTTCCCTGCGCAGACTTTCCGCCCTTGCTAGAACGTCCCTGATGTTGTACCTTGCTTGGCTGGACAGCTGGGCTAGCCACCACTAACTGTGCCTGGATATCCTCCTCAATCCTTGCTGCAGTCTCAACCAGTTTCGCACGCGTANCATCTTCCCAGCCTGAATGGCCCAGATCACGAGACTCCCCGAAGTCGGTCTAATCCCCTGATAAACCAACTTCCCTTCTGAGCGCTCAAACTCCACTCTGCCCCGATGAATAATCCAGATGAACCATATGCCAATGCAACTAGTCCATCCCCAAGATAACGTCATAAAGCTCCACTGGGCTGATAAGCAAATCCGCAGGCCAAAACTCTCCCGCGATCTGAATATCAATACCCCTCGCTCGACCAATGACCCTCAGAAACTTGCCTCCAACAACTCTAACAATCCCGCGCGCTCTCCGGGATCTCCTACGATACCCGTGCTCTCTCTACACTCCGGGGTAATGAAGCTATGAGTAGCTCTAGAGTCAAACATAACATGGGACTTAAACCCTCCCACCAACAAGGTCCCTACACAAACCTCATGTGTTGAGAACCTAACAGTTTATCACAGGACAACATAAAATCTGAACTTACAAAGAATTCACAAAGACAAAACACCAGAAATTATACCTGTGATTGCTCCGGCACTGGTTCCACCAGTCTCTGCAGTCGTGTAATCCCGTGGCGCCTGCTCAATCCGTGCCACCTGCTCCCCTCGCAGCTGCACCTGCTAAAACGCTGCCACTGCTACCGGCTGCAACTTGGGACAATAGGGCCTAATGTGCCATGGCTCCCTGCAATGATAGCACACAAGATCTGCTGCCATCTGAGCACTCCTCTTGGGACAGCTAGCAACCTTGTGATCCTTGCCTCCACACCCGAAGCAACTCGGATCACCCGGCCTCTGTGTAGCCTCCCATCTCCTCTTGGTTCCCTGCGCAGACTTTCCGCCCTTGCTAGAACGTCCCTGATGTTGTACCTTGCTTGGCTGGACAGCTGGGCTAGCCACCACTAACTGTGCCTGGATATCCTCCTCAATCCTTGCTGCAGTCTCAACCAGTTTCGCACGCGTAGCGTAACTCCGCCCTCTACAGTGAACCCTCAAGTCATCATGTAGGGCCCTCAAAAACCTCCTGATCTGAGCCTCTTCAGACTCCACCCCCATACCTCAAAAGTCGACAGAACTCCAAGTCAAGCTCCCGCACTGACCGAGTTCCCTGGGCTAGCTGAAGGAATTGCACCTCCAACCTATCCAGTGCCTCTCTAGGGAAATACTTGCGGTTGAACTCCAAGACGAAGTCAGTCCAAGTCATCTCCCTCTGCACTCTCTTGGCTGCCACAGAACTCCACCACAACTGAGCATCACCAGCCAAATGGTGGACTCCAATGTCCACCCAAAACTCCTCAAGACATCTCAGAGTATGGAAGTTACGTTCCACACTCGTCCTCCACGCCTCCGCAGCGGTAGGATCTGTACCTCCCGAAAACTACTTGGTACGAATACGACCCATCTATGTCAGCATGTTGATATAACGAGAATGGATCCCCACATCCGCAGCCACTGGCTGCCGCTCCTCCGCCACCACTGGTGGCACAACCTGAGCCTGAGCCGGTGCCACTGGCGGCAACCGCGCTATCAACTGTGCCAGCAAACCCGCAAGGTCGACACCCGGGACTCCACGCATANTGCACTCTCTTGGCTGCCACAGAACTCCACCACAACTGAGCATCACCAGCCAAATGGTGGACTCCAATGTCCACCCAAAACTCCTCAAGACATCTCAGAGTATGGAAGTTACGTTCCACACTCGTCCTCCACGCCTCCGCAGCGGTAGGATCTGTACCTCCCGAAAACTACTTGGTACGAATACGACCCATCTATGTCAGCATGTTGATATAACGAGAATGGATCCCCACATCCGCAGCCACTGGCTGCCGCTCCTCCGCCACCACTGGTGGCACAACCTGAGCCTGAGCCGGTGCCACTGGCGGCAACCGCGCTATCAACTGTGCCAGCAAACCCGCAAGGTCGACACCCGGGACTCCACGCATAGGGACACCCGCACCTGGGGCCCTAACATCACCGACTACTGGAGCATCAACACCGCTCCCTCCGGCCACACTCACGGAATCCCCCTGGACACCCTGCGAGTCACCGACACCCTCTGATGTCACACTCTGGTCCTCGGTGTCACTAACCACTGGGACTCTGCCCCTACCACGACCACGTCCGCGTCCTCGACCACGACCACGACCAGCGACAGCATCCTCTCTAACCATCTGCACTACCATGAACAGAAGGCTAAGCACACAATTATCATAACACAGAAACATAAACTCACAGTAGAATCACACTGTAGGCTCGAAGAGGATGTTTTAGGACTCCATGCCACACACAATCGAGTAACTCACATAATAAATCAAGACATGTAATCCCAACATCAACAATAGAAACCAAGTGAACCCAAACCTAGAACCGTAGGGGCTCTGATACCAAACTAAAACAACCTGACCCGTTTTTTTTTTTAATAAATAATAACTACACTACAGCTAGTGGTCCCATACCCACTAGCCACCTAACCACAAACACAACAAACAGCGGAAATAACATATACCAATACCAATAAATAATCCAATCATAATCCAATAACCGATATTAATTCCAAATCATAAACTAATAATCCAAACAACATCAACCGTAGAACCAGTAATCCTAAACAACATTCTAGGACTCAACTCTAGCAACCTGACATAAGCCAGACAACCAAGCAAACCACTAGAACATCCTCCTCTTCATTGCCTTGATTCTACGATCACACTTTGCCTTTATCTGCACCACAAACGTAAATTGCAATGCATGAGTATTTTATAAACACTGAGTAAGGCAATCTTCCCATATACTGGGCTATATACACAAGCAATAGAGTCATCTCTAACCATCCATAAACAATCAACAATCAACGATAATAAACCAGGACTCAGCATCGGCCGACACCAACATGCATCGACCGACACTAGTTGGAGGTTGCGTCGACTGACGCAAGATCTGCATCGACCGATGCAAGGCTAACTTACATTGACCGATGCTCCCATTGCATCGACCGACACATGCTCGACATAGCATGAAAACCATAGATTTTACGCGCCGTCCTCGCATCTGCATCGACCGACGCACAGTGTGCATCGACCGATGCAATGCCGAGCATCGTTTTCCCTGCGAAGCTTCTCGCTGGATTTTTGTTCCTGTAACCACAAAACACAATCCCAAGACGATGACACAGAAAATGGAGAATCTCCTTTCCATTGCCGTTGGAGCCACCGTAGCTGTTGGTGGGTGAAGACGACGATGAATACACATACCGTCGTAATGCATGTGATGATCATGTACAATTTGAACATCATATTACTAAGAAGAAAGAAGAGCAGCGAGCGGCAACGAATATGCCTTTGAGATCATCATCTCAATCTTGCGAACTTAACCTGGATAATACGATCCTATCAAATCTTGATATATATATATTTAACTAATGGTTTGGTATGACTTTTAGTGACTATATAGAGTATTGAATTCGTCATAGGCATCCGTGCGCGTGTGGGACGGTGATAGGAATATCCGAACTTTCATGTTTCTTCTATGGATGATATTAAGATATATGTATGTTTGATTGAGCTGCGTTGTTGATAGATGGATAATTTTAAAGCTTGGACCCGGAAGGAGATCGTATACGGCTGAGAGATGTAATTAAGGACACTGAATCATCATCATCATCAACGCCTTTAGATCTTCTATTTTTAGCTAGGCTTTAAGTATTTATACTACAGAACAACAGGTAATTAAATTCTCTTTACGAAATTGGATTACTGTTTCTCTGTTTGTATCTTCCTTAGTTCCTTTCACACAATCTTCCTCCTTTTATTCCTCCAGCTACCATAGAAGTGCTAAAAAACTCGAGCATGCTACAAAACAAGGTTTCAATATACACTCATTCTTTTGTTTTAGTTGAATAACACAAAATTTTATTGACTTTATAAAATTCTGAATCCAATAACACTAGATTTTAAAAAGATTTATTAAAATTAAATGACTTTTTACAAACATACTAAACTTTAAAAGGATTTAACAAAATCATAATTGCATAAAAACATATTCTACGTAACATTTAAAATCATT
>NC_025700.1:10836858-10843650 GCF_000633955.1 Camelina sativa
ACACTGTAGGCTCGAAGAGGATGTTTTAGGACTCCATGCCACACACAATCGAGTAACTCACATAATAAATCAAGACATGTAATCCCAACATCAACAATAGAAACCAAGTGAACCCAAACCTAGAACCGTAGGGGCTCTGATACCAAACTAAAACAACCTGACCCGTTTTTTTTTTTAATAAATAATAACTACACTACAGCTAGTGGTCCCATACCCACTAGCCACCTAACCACAAACACAACAAACAGCGGAAATAACATATACCAATACCAATAAATAATCCAATCATAATCCAATAACCGATATTAATTCCAAATCATAAACTAATAATCCAAACAACATCAACCGTAGAACCAGTAATCCTAAACAACATTCTAGGACTCAACTCTAGCAACCTGACATAAGCCAGACAACCAAGCAAACCACTAGAACATCCTCCTCTTCATTGCCTTGATTCTACGATCACACTTTGCCTTTATCTGCACCACAAACGTAAATTGCAATGCATGAGTATTTTATAAACACTGAGTAAGGCAATCTTCCCATATACTGGGCTATATACACAAGCAATAGAGTCATCTCTAACCATCCATAAACAATCAACAATCAACGATAATAAACCAGGACTCAGCATCGGCCGACACCAACATGCATCGACCGACACTAGTTGGAGGTTGCGTCGACTGACGCAAGATCTGCATCGACCGATGCAAGGCTAACTTACATTGACCGATGCTCCCATTGCATCGACCGACACATGCTCGACATAGCATGAAAACCATAGATTTTACGCGCCGTCCTCGCATCTGCATCGACCGACGCACAGTGTGCATCGACCGATGCAATGCCGAGCATCGTTTTCCCTGCGAAGCTTCTCGCTGGATTTTTGTTCCTGTAACCACAAAACACAATCCCAAGACGATGACACAGAAAATGGAGAATCTCCTTTCCATTGCCGTTGGAGCCACCGTAGCTGTTGGTGGGTGAAGACGACGATGAATACACATACCGTCGTAATGCATGTGATGATCATGTACAATTTGAACATCATATTACTAAGAAGAAAGAAGAGCAGCGAGCGGCAACGAATATGCCTTTGAGATCATCATCTCAATCTTGCGAACTTAACCTGGATAATACGATCCTATCAAATCTTGATATATATATATTTAACTAATGGTTTGGTATGACTTTTAGTGACTATATAGAGTATTGAATTCGTCATAGGCATCCGTGCGCGTGTGGGACGGTGATAGGAATATCCGAACTTTCATGTTTCTTCTATGGATGATATTAAGATATATGTATGTTTGATTGAGCTGCGTTGTTGATAGATGGATAATTTTAAAGCTTGGACCCGGAAGGAGATCGTATACGGCTGAGAGATGTAATTAAGGACACTGAATCATCATCATCATCAACGCCTTTAGATCTTCTATTTTTAGCTAGGCTTTAAGTATTTATACTACAGAACAACAGGTAATTAAATTCTCTTTACGAAATTGGATTACTGTTTCTCTGTTTGTATCTTCCTTAGTTCCTTTCACACAATCTTCCTCCTTTTATTCCTCCAGCTACCATAGAAGTGCTAAAAAACTCGAGCATGCTACAAAACAAGGTTTCAATATACACTCATTCTTTTGTTTTAGTTGAATAACACAAAATTTTATTGACTTTATAAAATTCTGAATCCAATAACACTAGATTTTAAAAAGATTTATTAAAATTAAATGACTTTTTACAAACATACTAAACTTTAAAAGGATTTAACAAAATCATAATTGCATAAAAACATATTCTACGTAACATTTAAAATCATTAAAAATTTATTTAAATAACAAACCAATAACACAACCCTAATTAAATAAAAAATATGCTTGAAAAATATGAATGATCGCAAGTCACCTCGAGCGAGCAACATCAATTACTAACATTTTTGTAGCATATATAAATGTTTGGTCCAACCCTATGCGTCATCATCATCATCATCGCCTTTAAATCTTCTATTTTTAGCTAGGCTTTAAGTATTTATACTAGAGAACAACATGTAATTAAATTCTCTTTACGAAATTGGATTATTGTTTCTCTGTTTGTATCTTCCTTAGCTACTTTCACACAATCTTCCTCCTTTTATTCCTCCAGCTACCACAGAAGGCGTGACATATGCTAAAATCTTGAGCATGCTACAAAACAAGGTTTCAGTATACATTCATTCTTGTATTATTAATTTCATGTGTCGCCCATTGGCTTGGCAATAAAGTTGAGTTTGTATTAATTGATGCGTTATTTCAGTTCTAGCTAAAGAATAAGTGAAAGTGAATAAATAAAAAAAATTTGAAGAATTGTTAGAGAGTTTTTTATAACTTTGTTGATTACTTTTTCTACGTTTTGTAAGTCTCCCAAATAATCTGTATATTTTAATAACTTTACTTGTGAATAAAGTGTAAAGTGGTGAAGTAACTTTAGTGTAGTGGCCAATAGTCTATAACTGCATGGAATCGAGAGCGGTTACGCGGAAGCGGAAGCGTTTGGAAGTGGAAAAGCTGATTTTTTATAAAAATTAGGAAGCATGTACGTATTGAAAGCGTATATATTAAAAAAATATTGAGACATACAAATTAAATTTTTATTACCTTCTAAACATTTATCTAACAACTAATACATATTTAAATTAATTAATAATTGAAAAGTGAAAAAAAAAATAAAGAAAAAAATAAAGCAGAACACTAACTAAGTAACAACAATTAGACAAACAACACTTTAAAACACACAAGAATAAGTGACGTGGGGAAATTGACGAAGTCACTAGTCCATGAGAACAATGCCCAGCCCATTATCACTGTCGATTGTCTTCTCCGTACAAAGTCGCATCTTCTAAAGCCATCTCCGTCGTCGTCTGTTCAGGCTTATGGTGCAAAGTAATAAACTAATGTGAACGTGATTCTGCTTCCAGAGCAGAAAATGCGTCTTTACGGACGATTCCGTGTAATTTAAACAATGGTAAGTATTTAATGCACAAGGCACCATCACACAAGAGATCGAGTCCCATAATAGGAGAGAATCGAACTATGGTTAGGGGGTCAATTTAGGGGGAGACGAACCAACAGTGCTACTGATAATTATCTGATTTACATGCAAAAGCAACCATTTTATTATTTTAGGGGGGTCAGTTGACCCCACACCTCCTACATAGGTCCGCCACTGTATAGAGTCAATGACTACAGATCATGTGCAACTTCCATGAATGAGAGTATGAGACTATAAGCAATTGTCCAAAAAGAAGAAGAAGAAGAAATGGATTTATAACTTATGTATTGGATTTGGTATGGATTTATAACTTATGTATGGATTTAGTATGAACTTTTGAGTGTTCATGATGAATTTATAAGTTTAATCTTGAGAATTAATATTTAATGAGTTTATGTATAATTTGGACATCATGGACAGCTCAATTGGCCATGGTTCTATTTGGTTTGGACATATTTGGACATGGTTTTATTTGGGCTTAAACCATGAATGTCCAAAAAATGGAGGTGTCCAATTAGACATACCCATTTGGACATGGACAGCCCAATTGACATCCCTAAGAGTCATCATAAACTAATAACATAATAATTCAATTCATTAACAATTTAAGATTCTTTTGTTTTAGTTGAATAACACAAAACTTTTATTGACTTTATCAAATTCTGAATCCAGTAACACTAAACTTTAAAAGGATTTATTAAAATTTAATGACGTTTTACAAATCACAAACTAATAACACCAAACTTTAAAAGGCTAATTGAATAACAACAGATTTTACATAACATTTAAAATCGTTAAACTTTATTTAAATCACAAACCAATAACACAACCTTAATTAAATGAAAAATACGTTTGAAGAATATGAATGACCGCAAGTCACCTCGAGCGAGCAACATCAATTACTAACATTTTTGTAGCCTATTGCATATATAAAAGTTTGTTCCAAAATTCTTTATAAAAAACATGACCACCTTCAAGTCCCTCCAGGCAAGCTATTATGCACCTCACATGGAAAATTATACATATTTAGACTATCTAGTCTTAATTCTATTACTATCAGAGAAACTTAATTTATGATTATATTTCTTGTGGAAGTTACTACTATTTTTAATATCTTATTAGACAAAGTTCATTGTAGATGTATACCTTCTTAATATTATCACATAGTTTATTTTTGCCTCGGATGACTCTAACGTCATTCCCTTTCATTCTGCTTTTATCTAGTGCAAGGTTCCCTCTTTTCATAGTTTGATCATGTGGAAAACCGTTTTTGTCCATTCTGCCATGTCCAGAATATATCAACCACTAAAGATCCTCGGTTTCATTATCATAATGTGATGATGTTACCATACTTGTTGCAAGAGTATCTGTTGAGCCATCTTTAGTTCTCATATGATCAATGTCGGTGACCGTATGTTTGTGAAGCCCGACTAAACACATTTCACCTCATTAATAGAATATATCACCTACTTGACTCTAGGAACTGTACAAGTCCTCTTTTTCATAGTAGTTTGGACCTCCATAAACCTGCAATTAGCGTCCGTAGTTGTAATGATGCCTTTCGAGAGTTTTAGTTGGCATAATCTTTGTTAAACCACGTCAAACTGCATAAAAACCGACTCTACTATCTCATGGTTTCCGGTTTTTCTCTCTGGTTTACTTATTCTTGAATCAAAAATTTTAACGTCTGCAATCGGTCTGCTATTGGGATCTTCTGTCTTACAACCGCAGAACGGTTGTAGATGTTAAAAATTTTGATTCAAGGATAACTGAAGCAGAGAGAAACCGGAAACTATGAGATAGTGGAATCGGTTTTGATGCTGTTTGACGCGGTTAGACGAAGATAATGTCGACTAAAAGTCTCGAAAGATATCCTTCAACCGCGAAAGCCAATTGCAAATTTATGAGGGGTCTAAACTAATATGAAGAAGAGGAATCATCTAGTTCATGGTGTACAAGTAGATGATATTTTCTACTATTGGGGTGAAATGTGCTTAATTGGGCTTCACAAGCATACAATCGTTGGCATTCATTATACGACGGCTAAAGATGGCTCAACAAATACTCTTGTAACAAGTATGGTAACATCAGGACTATATGATAATGAAACCAAGGATCTTCAGTGGTTGATATGTTATGGACATGGCGAAACGGACAATAATGGTTTACCTCGTGATCAAACTATGAAAAGAGGGAACCTTGCACTAGATACAAATAGAATGAAAGGAAATGATGTTAGAGTCATCCAAGGCAGAAACAACCCCTATAAAAATACAACGAATGTATACATCTATGATGGACTTTATCTAATAAGATATTAAAAATTGTTGTAAATTCCATAAAAAGCATAACTATTAAATTTTTGTGATAATAATAGAATTCAGACTAGATAGTCTAGAAAACGAGAACCTTGTGAGGATGGAACCTATACAACACCAACCACCCTTCCTGCTCATTAACCGATCTATAAACGCAAAACTTTCGTAAGAATTATGGAACCGTAACATAATAATCAAATATGTAAAAACTCTATCATATATATATATATATATATGCTATTGAAACAAAGACACAATAACCAACAGTTTCAAACTTTTTTTTATAATCTCTCAACGAAATAAGGGTAAAATCTCAATTCTGACACTAACAAGAACAAAAATGTGTAACATAAAAACAAAATAACACTACAAGAAAACACGTTTTTTGCGATGGAAATCTGCGACAGACAGATTCCCTCGCAAATTTGTGATGAATTTGCGGGTCATTTGCTACGAAGACAAGGACCCACACAAATCCCTCGCAAATTTGCGAGGGATGTGCGATTTATTTGCGAGGAAAAAGCTGTCCCTCGCAAATCTATCGCAGAATTACGATGAATTAGCGAGTAATATAATTCGTTCCAAATTTGCGAGGAAGAAGCGAGAGATTTGTGAGGTCTTTATGGGTTTAGGGTTTAGGGTTTAGGGTTTGAGCTGAGGGTTTGAGTTTAGGTTTAATTCTGAAGTGAAGTTCCCAGTAAAAACATCAAGAGACAAAGAATTATTTGAGATGAATCAACATGTGTAAAGAAAACACATATATAAGATATATATATATATATAAATGTAAATCAAGATGTGGTTTACTTTCATTATGAACATATGACCAAGTGTTTTGATCAATATTTGCAATATAGAGTCCATAGTCCAGTAATCACCAACTATATGAACAATGAAATTTCCAAAACATTTCCAAAACATGAAATTAATAGAGATTGTATCATTAAGAAAATAAAGTTGATGCAAAAAAATATATACACTTGCGAGGGATGTGCGGTGGATGTGCGAGGATTCCCCTAGCTAATCCCTCGCAAATTGCAAGGGATTTGCGATTAACTCTAGCTAATCCCTTGCTAAATCCTCACGGTTCCCTCACAATTTGATCTTTTACATGCAAATTAAAGAAGAGCATTACTAACCAATATTGCATCAAGAGACAAGAAACTTTGGAGATTAATTTCCAAAGCATATGAAAATATGAACTTAGCAAACTAATAACATGAACTTAGCATATATACTAATAATATGAACCTACTATAATTTCATCTACACATAGCAAACTATTTGTATATACATCTAATAGTTTCCATTATATAGTATCTTCACATATAACGAAAATTTAAATTTCAAATATAGTGTAAATGGATCATTTTTATTTCTTTAGCTTTTGATTGTCTAACATTTTAATGAGGATAATGTTGGTATATAAAATGTATTTGATTATAAG
>NC_025700.1:10844746-10872845 GCF_000633955.1 Camelina sativa
ATATATATATATATATATATATATATATGTAAATCAAGATGTGATTTACTTTCATTATGAACATATGACCAAGTGTTAAAGTGTTTTGATCAACATTTGCAATGTAGAGTCCATAGTCTAGTGATCACCAACTATATGAACAATGAAATTGCCAAAACACTTCCAAAACATGAAATTAATATAGATTGTATCATTAAGAAAATAAAGTTTATGCAAAAGAATATATACACTTGCGAGGGATGTGCGGTGGATGTGCGAGTGCTCCCCTAGCTAATCCCTTGCAATTTGCAAGGGATGTGCGATACACCCTAGCTAATCCCTCGCTAAAGCCTTACGGTTCCCTCGCAATATGATCTTTTACATGCAAATTAAAGAAGAGCATTACTAACCAACATAGTAAACTATTTGTATATAATAATATTGGACTTAGCAAACTAATATTATTGGATCAATGAACAAGTTGGCATATCAAGGAAGTTGCTAAGATGTAGAAAGAAACTTTGAGATCATAAGATATATAAATCAAGATGTAATATTGATAAATTTACAAACCATAGTCTAGTAATTTACAAACCATAGTCTAGTAATTTACAAACCTTTGCAAGGGATTTGCGACGAGTGTCCTTGCTAATCCCTCGCAAAATTGGTGTATTTTAATTGGCCAGTTTTTTGCGAGACTATTAAAAGTCTATATATATAACCGAGCTTTGGTTTGAGCGAAGCTCAAACTCCTCCAAACCCTAGCTGATATGATCATGAGACCATCCAAGACGACCCTTGAGTCTTGCTCAACACGAACGAAGTCAAAGATCAACTCTTCCTACCAAACTGCTATTTGGGATGCATTCTTACCTCATCTAGAGCATATATCGAAGTTGAATCAGTCCAATCAGAGTTTAGGTGAAGGAGTTATTCATTTTACAAATCAGGTGAACTCATGGCTACGCGACTTAGACCTACGAGAATTCAAAGGAGGATTCCGACCAAGCCAGAAGTACTCAAGCTATGAACAAAACTGTTCTGAAATCTTGATCCATCCTAGAACCACTGAGAATTGGAAGCACGTTAAAATCAGTTCATACTTGAAAGATATGGATATTTCAAGTCAGTGGATCTGTCCTAGTTCCATTTTCGCGTCTGAGCCAAAGATCGTGTTACACAGACCAACTCAGAAACAATTTGGACACGAAATCAACTGGAGGATCTCAATGGATCTCTTATGTTTCCAACAAGCTCAAGAACACAAGATTTGGCCAACAAACCACAGAGTTACGTCCCATTTGCCAAAGGAGGTGGATCTATTTCTTAACTTGATGAGTTTCAGGTCCAGTTGGTTTAAGAGCTTCCAGAATTATGTTTGGCAACCAGGAGTTGTTTTCTACTAAGCCCAAGATGAAGAAATGATACAGCCCATGCTGTTTCTCATCAGCAAATTGGATCAAGGAGTCAAAGAGAGTTAAAAAGATCAAGGAGGTACTTAATGGGCTAATACAAGAACTTATGGCAAAAGAGAGCATGGGAAATTATTTTGGGGATGATACCTATCAAGTCCAGCCCAGTTTGAGCCTAATTCAAGTCCAAGAAAGCCCAAAATAATCACTTTATTTTGTGGTCAAAGAGAAGTGACGAAAATTGGAGTTCAACTCACCTTGGGAAGGAAACCTTGGGAAGACAAAATTCAAGAGTTGAATCTTCATTCAACTATCTATCTTTATTGTTTTTAGTTTCAAGAATAATACTTGGCTTTGTTACCAAGTTTTCTTATCTTATATAAACTCATGTAAGAGTAAAGAAATAATCAACAATCCAACTTTTTATCAAAACCTTTTCTTTTTGAGAGTGATTCTCTTCTGTTCTTTGTGAACAAAACCGATTGCTTGGTGTGATTCCAACAATCAAAACCGACTACTTGGTGTGATTCCGATAGTCAAAACCCCGATCTCTTTGGTGCGAGGCTGAGAGATCCGATCTTTTTGGTGTGAGGCTGAAAGATCAAACCGGTATATCAAGAGTCTTTCCGCAACTCTTGTGCGACCATTCATTCCACCATCCTTATTCTTGAGGCTTCATCGTCTTTAGAATCAAGGTGTCTCTATCAACCAACTCGAAGGTGCTGAATCCTTGGGAGGATCATATCACTAGCCGACAAACCAAAGCCCGATTTCTTGTTTCAATCGTCTTTCCCGAATCTCCTTCTCTATCTTCTCTGTCTTCTCTGTCAAGGTAGTAACCCAAACCCTAATTTTAATTGTTTATATTTCAATTGTTTCTACTATTTTTCTTAGATCTGATTAAATTTCCATCTTCTCCGTCTTTGATTGTTCTTATATATGTTTAATGGTAACAAGTACACAAGGTTTCTCTCTAGTCAATGTTTACCCGAACCCACCAGTTCACACCGTAGTCGGGGTTTTACCGCATCACAAAACACACCAGTGGTCCAAAATAACCGCCGTTCAACCTCCGCCTACTAACCAACAGCAGCCCTCTCATCAACCGCCGCCTACTAATGTGGATCCAGAGATTGGTACGACACCATCTGCTCGTTCGTCATCTTCTGGAGCTTCTGTCCGACTGAACAGTCTAACTTTGGAAGAGTTACTCGAAAGTCCTGGGCGTGCAGGATTAACGAGGCTAGATCCACGCCGACCTCAAGGAACTCTCTGGTAATGTATTAATGTTTTAATTTCATATTAGTTCTAATGTGTTCAATTTCATTTTCGGATTGTAATGTTGATTCATATTTTTGTTTAAAGGTTTGACCAAGATCATGCTATTGCGGTTACGGTACGAAGCATCTTTGAAAGAGATTTCAAAGAGCCTCATGCCAATTGGACACAAACCCCGACTCCGGTGGTTGACCGTTGGTATGAAACTTTTGCGGTAAGTCATTTTTTGTTTTCAGTTTTTACATATACTTTTTTTTTGGTTGATGAGAGACTAATATACTTTTTCTCTTGCAAGCAAACATATAATTGGGACGGAGCCATAAACGGTAGAGTAAGAAAGGAGTTTGAAGACAAGTTGAAGGAAAGGATGTGTGATCAAGTGTCACGGTGGAACTTAAAGTGGAAGAAAAAAGGTGATGAGGCAAAGCCACAGTGGATTGATCCTAGAGTATGGGAAGGTCTGGTTAGGTATTGGCTTGATCCCAAATCAGAAATCAAGAGCATCAACAGTCGTAATGCTCGATATCATGACCTAGAAGGAACCGAAATATATAAGCACCGCTCAGGCCAAACTTCTTTTAAGGCTCGTGCTCGAATACATGTAAGTGTAGTTATTTAAGTTTAGGCCTTCTTTTACCTTATGCACAATTATTATTTGATCAATCTCTTTTTCTCTTTTTCAGTCAGAGCTAACCGGTGATTTAACTCCTGACTTTCTACGCATCTTAGAAGACACTCATCGAAAGCCCGATGGGTCATTTACGGATGGAAAGTCCGAGTCTCTATTCAATGAGGTGTCGTCCAAGATTCAAGAGTTGGAATCTGAGCTTTGTACCGGGGATAATGGAGAGAATGCTTCTGCTGGGGTGCCCATTCATATCAAAAACAAAATTTACACATCGGTAAGTTTTATACACTTATATACTTTGTATTGATGCAATCGTATAGTAATGTAGTAGAATGTTTCTGTTGGGGTTGCCAATTGTATAGTAATGTCGTAGAATGCTTCTGCTGGGGTTTCCAATTATATAGTTTAGTTATATGGTTAAATTTAGTAATGTAGAGTACTGCTTCTGATGTGTCTCTCTTTCTTTGATCTTCATATGTTTAATTGACAAGTTCATTTTTGTTGTGTTCTTAGGTTGCTCCTAAGAAAAAAAAACAGGATTTTCGGGGTTGGTTCTATGCAATTTGAAGCGTCCTCTTCCAGTAGTTGTGCACCGCCTATGTCTCCGACTAATGATCCGGTCATTTTGGCTCAGAAACTAGCTGCTGCTGAGGAATGTATTCAGACTCAAGCGACTCAAATCCAAGAGAGTGCACAACGGATGCATAGCTATGATGCTTACTTCGACTATCTCGCTGATAAAGATCCTGAATTTGCTGCAAAGTTTCGAAACCCAAACAACCCAGTAGCTAACCCAGTAGCCGGAGAAGAGGTAGCCGGAGAAGAGGGCAACACCAATGAAACAGGAACTGGAACCAGAAACATAACCTCTCTCTCTCAATCTTTTTAAATACTCACCTGTCTCTCTCTCAAAATCTTTTTAAAGACATGTTTTGTAATTGAATTTCATTAGGAATCTTTTTAAAGACATGTTTTGTAATAAAATTTTATTTTAAGACAATTTAAATTTCATTTTTTAGTTTGAATTTGATTAGTAATTTGAATTCTATTCCTAATTTTAATTGAAATTTTAGTTCAATTCAATATTAAATCTAATTCCAATTAAAATTGCATCTTGTAAAGTATTTGCGATGGATTTCAGTTTCTCGCAAATTGCTTCAGATTTGCGAGTATAAAGGTTTCTCGCAAATTGCTAGAGATTTGCGAGGAAAGGTGTCCTCGCAAATTGCGAGGGAATTGCGAGGAAAAATATTCCTCGCAAATCTTGCGAGGGATTTGCGATATTTGTGAGACGTGATTTGCGAGGAACCTCTCTGTCTCGCAAATCCCTTGCTATTGTTGATTTGCGAGGGAGGTGCGATGAATTCTTCCATCGCAAATTGATTGTTTTCTTGTAGTGTAAATTATATACTCTGATCTTTCATTTTGACAACACATTAATCAAGTAAAAAAAACACAGCTTAAACAGAAAATTAAAATGCATATATATAATCATCAACATAAGCTGTATATAAAACAATAAAATAGTGAAAGAACAATTGAATGAGTAAGTACCTTAACAGACCGAGAAAATAGATTTAGATTACAAAATAAGGAGCCGGAGACAAAAAAAGAAAAGGGAAACTACAAATGAGAAATGACTGAAAAATATCAATTGTAAAATTGTTTTTTTTTCATTGTAAGAGAGTGCTGTAGAGAGTAAAGAAAAATCCTGTATTTAAAATAATTTTTGGATGATGCGTTAGATTAGATGAACTTTCACCGTAGAAAGTTTTAGTCATTAAGAACCCCAGATTTTTTTTCTTACAATTCAATGTATCATATGATTTACTCATTAATTTTTTTTGGGAGAAAAATCATTAACATGAATGGAAAATATCTATATTTTCTTTTTAAAATAATATATTTTTACATATGTATAATATATTCAGCTATTTTGAAAAATGTTTGATTGTTTTAATTTGAATATGACTTTCACAAGATTGTCATTTAAGGAGATAAAATAAAACTTCATTGTTATCTTTGAATAATCCAGAAGAGTAGTACTTGTATGGGCAGATAGCAAAATCATGATGGTTAAAAGAAGGTATTAAAACCACAAACGGAAAATGTCAATATATAGGCCAAATACTTAAGTCATGTTTATGTTATGTGGAAACATAAAGTTTGCAATATAAATTAACAAAGCCATTATTCGATTATGTCCATGACACATCACTACAAATATGTTTCGTATTCGTATATGTACATTATATATGAGTACGAAGCGCTTGTTGCAGTTCTTTATATACATAGTTTTTTTCCAAAACGTACGCATACAAACCAACTTGGGTTAAGCACATTTACATATGATGAAGTTGTTGAATGGATGTATTAATGTTTCGTTGCAACGACAAAAGTGAAGAAATATAAGTAGAAAGGTTTTTGGTCACAACATTTTGAAGACAGTTGGGGCTAAAAACTCATATCCTACGCAAAAAATTGTCATAGAGGTAATGTACTTTTTTCGTAGAGTACAAAAGAAAGAACAAATGGACGGAGAATAATGGATTTGGACCTCCTTAGTCCTTAATAGATAGATATTTTGTTTCCAATACGACAATACCTGTAAATCTATAATGGAAGCATAAAATGAAATTTCCTAAGAAAATGCTCAGAGTTGTTAATTTTTTTTTTTGACAATGCTCAGAGTTGTTAATTAATATCGTTATCTTTGCAGGTAAGTGAAACACGATGTAGGGCAAGTTTTTCATATATATCTTTAATAGAAAATGAGTCGCAATGCTACTCTGAGGCCATAATTATCTCAAGGTAGCGCAACAACAAAGATGTTGCTAGGATTAATCCTGATGAAGGTAAAATAGACATGATTACTAATATAAAAAACATTTATAGACATTGATTAATAGAAAACAAATATCTCAACAAAACAAATTAAAAAAAATATATACAAATAAACACCTGCTCTACAAAATCATTATAAAAAAATTGTGTCAGTTGTAACCATATTAAAATGTTAAAACTCATACATAGTTTACTTAAACATTATAGTATAAGTTAAGATTCAAACTAATATACATTATCTAACATATATTAACATTCACCATCTCTCTCGTTTAAGCTGATTATGGATATGCACATCGCAATATGATATATGTAATAATATGATGTTCATCACTCTCTTAATATATTACGCTCATATCTTTAAATTATCATTGTACTCCAAATACCTAACATGTTGAGCCGGATCAGAATTTACAAGGATAAAGGCATGATTACTAAATAAGTTTTTTTTTTGTCGGCAAAAAATTCCATTCCAGTAAGTAATTAGAATACAAAGGAGTTTATCAGTTATACATAACATACATTTATAGAACCCAACCATAAGAGGACTTTTTTTTGTCTTGCTTCCTTAGCTAAGGTATCCGCCAAGCTATTTGCTGTCGTGGGTATTAACTTGAAACTGTGGACACCATTCACCATTATAAGGATATATTGTAGATGTCCCTGTCTATCTATAGGACCTAGAGGTAAGTGTCTTCTAGGTGGAGTTTCAGATTCCAAGTACTTATAGAGGATTTGTGAATCACCACAATATGTGACATTCTGATAGTTCAGTGTGTCTTCATTTGGATTATCGCCTCTTTTAGTCTATGGGTTCAGCCTCCAGTACTGAGTTGGTAGGTTCTATAGATTATAGAAGATGATCCCTTAACAATGTAGTTTCCTTGTGAATCATCAAGCGTCGAACCAATTCCTGTTTTATGATTGGGGCTTATCCAAGAGGCATCTGTACAACAGCGATAAGGAGTCATATGAGAGGGACTTACTACTTGGCCAAAAGATTTAGAAACCGTGTTTGGATTGTTCCATTTCAAATCTTGAGGGGTGAGATGGGCATTTTGATGTTTTCCACATTAGGTAGTCTAGGAGAGAGTTTGGTGAATTATGTCAAGTATGCTCCATGTGTTGTTGTTGAAGATTAGATCATTACGCGCTTTCCAGATTCTCCAACCAATTCTGGTTTGCTGCTTGCTGGAGAGATAGCAGGATTTCGAAATTTTGTATAAGAGATTGATCTTCAGGGTGGATGACTTTGTGCAGCTCTTCGTCATTCCATTTTTCTAGTTCCTAGCTTCACAAGATCTGAAACCATATAAGTTGATACACTTCATCACACTGACACCATCTCTCTGCAAAACCAAGTTTTCTTTAGACAGCTTCTATATATAAGATAGGATATAAAAGACACTAATTATAAGAAACAAATTATCTCTAAAGAAAATTCGAATACAAGACAAAATCAATAAAACACGTTCGCGACAAAATTGTCATGTACACGTACGTATAATAAAACGTGTATTACCATATTAAAATGTAAAAGATCATCTGTACTTTGCATATTATATACATTGATTGTATATTAGCTAGGATTCAAAAGAAAATAGATTACCTAACAAATACAACGTTGAAGTGAAATTTCTTCATCTCCGTTGCTATAACTAATCATGAATATAAGGACGATATATTCAGTGTTGACTTGTACAAACTACAAAGGTTCAAACCCCATGAGATTTGAATATAGTCTAAAAGACGATGGGTGAGCATTGTCTTTACCTTATCGAATATATATTAATTATAGATAAGGTGAGTTTTTTTATCATGACATGGACTAGTTTTATCAGTGTATATTAATTATTGTTTATTTGACAACAACACATTGCGTTATAGAATTATAGCTTCTGAATGATAAGAGGAGCACCAAATTGTGGGCGAATGGTCATGGCTTCGTAAGGTGCATGAACATAGGAAGGAGAAAGCTCGAAGGAGAATCTCTGTAGAATCAAAGCCATTGCCATCCTCCAATAGGGCAAAATGCTGGCCGATGCATATCCTTGGTCCCCACGCAAAGGCAAAGAAGGATACTTGGCATTTTGTTGCCTTTGAAAGACCGTCTTTGAACCTCTCGGGCTTGAACTCTGCTGCATCGTTGCCCCACAGTTCGGTGTCCCGTTGGATTAGCATAATAGGTAGATTAATCTGAACCCCAGCTGGTAGTGTCAAGTCTCCTAGCTTCATCTCTTTGTCAGTAGCTCGCATCAGCTGAACTACTGGAGGATATAGCCTGAATACTTCATATAATATCATTTTCATCAGCAAGGGATCAAATCATTCAGCAAAAAAATAACAACACACAAAAAAAGTACTGCTAGGTTCTTAAGTTGATTTTACATACAACTTTGAGCTGGTTAAGGCCTTCTGTATCTGGTTCTTTATCGCCGAAAAATTGCTTCACTTCTTCTCTTGCACGAACCTGCCAGTCTTGGTGTTGGCTTAACAGAACCATTGTCCAAACCAAAAGTAATGAAGTCGTCTCTTGCCCGGCGAAATAGAACATCTTGCACTCTTCTATCACTTCCTCAATGCTCAATCCATTTCCTTTTGCTTGACCCATATTTGACTCAAGAAGTATACCCAACAGATCCTCGTTTGGTGCTTCCCCTTCTTCTCTCCCCCCTTATCCTTTTGTTAACGATCCCTCTCAGTATAACTTGGGTCTCTCTAGATGCTGCTTTCATCCTTCTATTAAGCTTTGTTGGGAGATAACTATGCAAACACAAAAAAAAAAATTAGAGAATATGGATCATAATACCTAATAGATTGCAACACTAAAAGACCATGAGTCAAGCTCTAAAGGGATTATTCGAAAACCATAAAAGTTGAGAATTTATCTTTCTTTACCTATATATGTCCTTCTTTGTAGCTTGTATAACGAGCTCAGCTAGTTCTGCCTGGAGCTCAAATATCCTATGTCCTTCTTTGTAGCTGCTACCAAAAGCAGTTCCAGAGATCACATCTGAAGTCATATTCACAAGCCAAGGCCAAACATCCACCTCGCAAGGAAACCCTTTATTGGAAATTAACTTATCCCATTTGTCAACAACCTCACTGCAGCTATGGTGAAACGCTGGTACCATATTATATACATAAAAGCTTTCTCTGCAGTGAAAAGCTTGTTGCATGTAACTTGTTCACCATATAGATATGTATCTAATGAAGTTTTTCTTTAAACTGAAAACTTTACCCAGAATTTTTTTTTCTCATTTCCAAACTTCTACATGTGAACATGATTGGACACATGCTTAATAGTTAATACAAATTAGTAAGATTATAAAATATGAGTCAAGGTTGCATAGTTATTACTTTTTAATATTTATACGTTCCATATATTTCTCTGAATAATAGTAACATCAAAAGGAAAAGCTGGCTAGTAACAATATATATGCCACATTTGGAGAGAGTACCACATTTGCTAACAAACTTTTCAATTTTACCGCATTTTAAAACTCCTTTTCTCCCCTACCACAAATAAAGTTTCTTAAACACACTTAGTTTGTATAAAAAATAACTCTCTTTATTGAAAGTTTAGAAAATCTCTCAAAACTAAACAACTCACAAACTCTCTTTGTGTTTCAATGTTGTTTGATACAACCTATCAAACATATTTATAGGGAACTCAACTTAGCTTCCTATTCCTATTTTGGTAATGGAAAACTACTCTTTTCCTAATCCTAAATAGAACTTTTCCTTTTCTCTTAACCCAACTTGGTTAAGGAAATCTTAGGCTGAATCTTCTAGAAGCTTACCCAACAATCACCCCCTTAAGCTTCGAGTCCTTCTTCGTGAGGTCTTGAACGCCAATCAAAATCCTCATTGTCTTCAACTGAATCCTTGCTAGGGATTTTGTTAGTATGTCTGCACACTGATCTTCTCCCTGTACAAACTCCACTTCAATTTGCTCACTTTCAACACGCTCTCGGATGAAGTGATAACGCTTGTTGATGTGTCTTCTCCTTCCGTGGAAAACGGGATTCTTAGAGAGCTCTATGGCTGACTTGTTGTCAATGTATATGGTTGTCTTCTTACAATTATTTCCCATAACTTCACTCACCAAGTCTTGTAGCCATATAGCTTGTTTTGCTGCTTATGTTGCAGCCATGAACTCGGCTTCACAACTAGATAATGTAATTGTTCTCAGCTTTTGTGAGCACCATGTAATTGGTGTTTCTCCTAGATAGAACATATGGCCCGCCGTGCTCTTCCCATCATCAGGATCCGTGTTACGACTGCTGTCACTGTAGCCAACTATCGTTTTTGATCCTCCACGCTTGAATACTAGACCACACCATAGTGTTCCTTGCAAATATCTCAACATTTTCTTCAATGCTGCCACATGTGACTCTCTTGGATCTTGCATGTATCTACTCACTACTCCAACTGATAAAGTTAGATTTGGTCTTGTGTGTAGGAGATACCTTAAGTAGTCGATCCTCCGGCGATACATGGTAGCGTCTTCTACTGGTTCCCCTTGTGTCTTAGACAGTTGTAATCCAAACTCCATTGGAATATGTGTGAGATTATATTGATCTAATCCTGCTTCCTTGAGAATCCTTCGTGCATATGCTTCTTGTTTTAACCCGATGCCATCCTTTCCTTGATGTACTTCAATGCCAAGGTAGTAAGTAAGTAGTCCTAAGTCTGACATCTCGAACTTAGACTCCATACTAGCTTTGAACTCTTGAATCACTCCCAATGAGTTCCCCTGAGTATCTTCGTGATCTTCCTCATTCAGAATCCGTTCTTCATAGGCCTTGAGTCTCCCTATGATCTCCAAGAAGCTTGTTTTCTGTAAATCCAAAATTTGTTAAAGAGATGCTATAATTTAAACGAACTTGTTCCTTGGTAGACTATTGAGAAACTTCTTCACAAGTTTTGCTTTTCATGCAATCTCCGATAGCTTGCTTGAAAAGCTATCTATTGTGTCTGAATCTTTCATCTTGATTCTCTCAAATTCAGACATAATAGTCTGAAGCTTTGCTTCCTTGACACGATTTACACCATGATGACGAGATTGGATGGCATTCCATATCCCTTTAGGAGAGTCTTGTTCACCGACTTGTAAGATAAGAGCCTCCGGGATAGCTTGAAACAATAATCCTGTCGCGATATTGTTTAGATCAGGATCCGCTGATCCTGGTTCGATTTCTTCTCATACATGGTAGATCGTCAACAAGATTTTCATCCGCATTGACCACACCGTGTAGTTAGAGGGAGTTAGCATGGGCATTGAATTGATGGTGGAGTAAACTCCTTCAGACGTGCTGAGCTTTCGTCTGCCATAACTCGGGGACGACGGCTGTACGTTCGTATGATCTTCGTCTCGGTTCTTCACAGGTCACAGGTTCCAGGTTCGTGAATAACCTAACGCTCTGATACCAAATAAATTTTCTTAAACACACTTAGTTTGTATAAAGAATAACTCTCTTTATTGAATGTTTAGAAAATCTCTCAAGACTAAACAACTCACAAACTCTCTTTGTGTTTCATTGTCGTTTGATACAACCTATCAAACATATTTATAGGGAACTCAACTTAGCTTCCTATTCCTATTTTGGTAATGGAAAACTACTCTTTTCCTAATCCTAAATAGAACTTTTCCTTTTCTCTTAACCCAACTTGGTTAAGGAAATCTTAGGCTGAATCTTCTAGAAGCTTACCCAACAACAAATACTACTTAAAAAGACAAAAATATCCTTGAAGTTATGAGTTGTTGTCGATCAATTATGTCAATATATATATTTGATATTTTGACAACACAGACGTGCATTAATTGTTTCCACTAGACAGACAAATGAGACCCATAGTGGTGTAGATTAAATTCAATTAAATTAAATTTACCTGAAGGCTACGTAGAGTTTACAAATATATCTATATGTTTTTTTGGTTTAGAGATATGGTAGGTAGAGTAGCATAAGTCTGTAGAGAAAATTAGTTATGTGGGCAAGGTTTTTCCCATAGACAAGTTGAGGAGTTTAAACTTGTCTATTAGCTTAAAGTACTTGTCCATTTGTCAATTATGTTGTCTATGAATTTTTTTTATGAAACATGTAGTACATGATATAATTAATAGTGGACAAGTGATGATTTTGGACAAGTGTAAAACTGGTCTATCGAGTAAATAAATTATTATCTTTGTAGAATAACTTGTCCATCACAAGATTAACAGTTGAAACGACCCGGCCCGTTTTTTTATATAAATAACAAATAATAATAAATACTCTACAACTAATGGTCCCATACCCACTAGTCACCTAACCACAAACACACAACCGCGGATAACTTAAACCATAGCATTAAACCAATAAATATCCAATAGATAAATAACCATTAATCAAGTATAACCAAAATCCTATAACCAAACATCAAAGAATCATAGAACCACAAACACACCACAAAACGACGACCTAGGTCGTCCTCTCACTTATATATCTCGGTCCATTGGTTTTCTTAACCCAAACCGGACTAAATCGATCATTAAAAATCAATCTGGTCGAACTAGAAGATGTTGGTGTCGACTGACACCACCTTGGTGTCGATCGACACCCATACCAAAAAGCCAATAATTGGTTCGCGGATGTTACAACAGTGGAAACCTCGTGTGTTTAATTTTTCCACCAAATTAATAGCTCTAGGGTGGTGAATGCTTTAAGAAAAAAACATAGGTGAGTTTCTGAAAGAGTCGACAATAGAGAAAAAAAAGAGATTTTTAGAAAGAAAAGTTGGAAACATTAGACATAAAAAGAAGTTTTTGTGTTTTGATTTTGTGAATTTGGAGAGATGTGGAGATAATTAATAGAAGAAGAAAGAGATGAGAAAAGAAAAAAAATGAGATAAGTGTTTGGTGGAAATAGAGAGAGAATTAATGGAAGAAGAAAAAGATGATAAAACTGAAAAGACAAGGCAGCAAAACAAAAACAAAAAACTTTATTTTTGTTTTGATAAAAAGAAGAAAATGACTAGGGTTATTTTAGTATTTTCTGTTCTGCTTATGGTATTTCATAAAACGAGTTAGCAAATGTGGTAGAACTAATGAGTTTAGTTTTAAAATGTGGTAGAATTGTTAAAAAAAAAAACTTTTTTTTCACTTTACTAATAAAAAATAAGGATGGGTTAGAGTGTTTCATATATGTTCCCACATGAAATTTTAAAGGTTGAAAAAGTATAATAGAACTTTTAACACTTGAAAATGTAAATCCTTTAGTCAATTTTACTGAATTTTTGTTTCTCTACTGCTCTATACATTCTTTATATATGAAGGGTGAAGTAGCACTATTATTCTTTTTTAATTTCAATCTTGGATTTCTTAATTTCTATTATCACTTTCGTTTATGTATACCGGTTGGTTTGATAAACCGTTTACGATCATCAACACTAGAATATTTTCGTCATGGAAACACCACACACCTGAAGAATTCTGAAAAAGCGGCAAAGGCGTCAAGAGACGCATACGTGAACGTTGTAGCCTCTCTCCAGATCGCTGCCTTGGACCACAAGGAATTAACGAAAAGTGAACTATGATATCATGGTTTGTAATTGTAACGGCAGCACGGCGATGGTGAAGGACTTGGTCGGGAAAAATAGAGATGTGGCAGCGAAGACAGTCAAGACGATGACACAGAAAATGGAGAATCTCCTTTCCATTGCCGTTGGAGCCACTGTAGCTGTTGGTGGGTGAAGACGACGATGAGTACACATACCGTCGTAATACATGTGATGATCATGTACATATTGAACATCATATTACTAAGAAGAAAGAAGAGCAGCCAGCGGCAACGAATATGCCTTTGCATCATCTCAATCTTGAGAAGGCTTAACCTGGAGAATACGATCCTATCAAATCTTGATATATATATTTTACTAATGGTTTGGTATGGCTTAGTTTCCAACGAAACTTTCTTTCAGTTTTTAGTGACTATATAGACTATTAAATTCGTCCATATATGGAATGGCATCGGCGCGCGTGTGGGAAGGTGTAAGGAATATCCGAACTCTCATGTTTCTTCTATGGATGATATTAAGATATATGTATGTTTGATTGAGCTGCGTTGTCGATGGATGGATAATTTTAAAACTTGGACCCGGAAGGAGATCGTATACGGCTGAGAGATGTAATTAAGGACACTGAATCATCATCATCATCGACGCCTTTAAATCTTCTATTTTTAGCTAGGCTTTAAGTATTTATACTACAGAACAACAGGTAATTAAATTCTCTTTACGAAATTGGATTACTGTTTCTCTGTTTGTATCTTCCTTAGTTCCTTTCACACAATCTTCCTCCTTTTATTCCTCCAGCTACCATAGAAGTGCTAAAAACTCGAGCATGCTACAAAACAAGGTTTCAATATACACTCATTCTTTTGTTTTAGTTGAATAACACAAAACTTTTATTGACTTTATAAAATTCTGAATCCAATAACACTAAATTTTAAAAAGATTTATTAAGATTAAATGACTTTTTACAAACATACCAAACTTTAAAAGGATTTAACAAAATCATAATTGAATAACAACATATTCTACGTAACATTTAAAATCATTAAAACTTTATTTAAATAAAAAACCAATAACACAACCCTTAATTAAATAAAAAATATGCTTGAAAAATATGAATGATCGCAAGTCACCTCGAGCGAGCAACATCAATTACTAACATTTTTGTAGCATATATAAATGTTTGCTCCAAAGTCTTTCTAAAAAACATGACCACCTTCAAGTCCCTCCAAGCTAGCTACTATGCACCTCACATGGAAAATTTTGCCTAGACTATCTAGTCTGAATTCTATTACTTTCACAGAAACTTAATTTATAATTATATTTCTTGTGGAAGTTACTACTATTTTTAATATCTTATTAGACAATGTTCATTGTAGATGTATACCTTTTTAATATTATCACATAGGTCGTTTTTGTCTCGGATGACTCTAACGTCATTCCCTTTCATTTTGCTTTTATCTAGTGCAGGGTTCCCTCTTTTCATAGTTTGATCACATAGAAACCGTTTTTGTCCATTCTGCCATGTCCAGAATATATCAACCACTGAAGATCCTCACTTTCATTATCATAATATGATGATGTTACCATACTTGTTGCAAGAGTATCTGTTGAGCCATCTTTAGTTGTCATATAATCAATGTCAGTGACCGTATGTTTGTGAAGCCCGACTTAGCACATTTCACCTCATTAATAGAATATATCGCCTACTTGTACGCTAGGAACTGTACAAGTCCTCTTTTCATAGTAGTTTTGACCCCCATAAACCTGCAATTAGCGTCCGCAGTTGAAGTGATGTCCTTCGGGAGTTTTAGTTGGCATAATCTTCCTTAAACCAGATCAAACCCCATAAAAACCGACTCTACTATCTCATGGTTTTTGGGTTCTCTCTCTGTTCAAGTTATTCTTGAATCAACAATTTTAACGTTTTCAATTGTTCTGCTATTGGCATTTTCTGTCCTACAACCGCATAATGGTTGCAGATGTTAAAATTTTTGATTCAAGGATAACTGAAGCAGGGAGAAACCGGATACTATGAGATAGTGGACTCGGTTTTGATGCGGCTTGATGTGGTTAGAGAAAGATTATGCCGACTAAAACTCTCGAAAGGCATCCTTACAACCGCGAAAGCCAATTGCAAATTTATGAGGGGTCCAAACTAATATGAAAATGAGGACTAGTCCAGTTGATGGACTACAGGTAGGTGATATTTTCTATTATTGGGGTGAAATATGCTTAATTGGGCTTCACAAGCATACGGTTGTCGGCATTGATTATATGACGGCTAAAGATGGCTCAACATATACTCTTGCAACAACTATGGTAACATCATGACAATATGATAATGAAACCAAGGATCTTCATCGGTTGATATATTATGGACATGGTGAAACGGACAAGAATGGTTTATGATATGTTACGGTTTTGACTCACTTTGACCCCGTTTATTTGATAGTTTTGTAGTTGTTTGAGTCCTTTTCAGGTTATAATAAGAGGCTAGGAAGCTAAAAGCAAGGATTGGAACAGCATGAGCAATCGGAGCAGAAAGGAGTTGAATTGGAGCAGAAAAGCTGATTTTAGACCCAGGAGCACATGCTCCCGATTTCCGAGCACATGCTCCCAACTCTACGGTTTCATGACGACACATGGCAAGCATCTAGGCGCCGATTCCCTGCCTAATTCCCCTTATTTTAGGCGATCCTTTGTGAGAGAAAGAGGGCTGAGATTATTTTTTTAATAGGGAGATTTGAATTTGGAATCTTTCCTTATTTTTCTCTACTTGTATGCTATTTAACTTAGGGTTTTAGGGGAGAGATTTTTGGACCTTTTCTTTTGGTTTTTGGGGAGAGCGACGTTTTGTGAGGGAGAGGAAGAGCGGCTACGTTAGAGAAGCGATTCTGAACCCTTGTGATTTTTATATTTTTATGCTATTGAATTTCTCTTCGATGTTGGCTATTCATTTCTCTATGTCTGAGTAGTTTTCTTTGCTAGATTAGGGGTTTCAAAAGGGGTTTCATGGGTTAGCAACAGAACACAAATAGGGCTTTATATAATCGATTGTCTTCACTATTGTTAGACTTAATGCTTAGGTTGATTTGATCACCCAATCTATGATTCTAGGTTTATCTATTCATCAAAAGTGTAATAGGTTGCTAGAAAAGACATTAGTGGGCAAATTATCCTAGACCTGCGAAAGTTGATGTGTAGGTGATTTGTGAACTTATCATTCCTGTTCTTTAATGCTTGTCTGCGATTCTGGGCTCAAACGACAGTTTAGGGTTTATGGACCGCCGAGCATGTGCTCCGGATGTCTGAGCACGTGCTCCGCGTTTCCGCACAGAATCGATCAGATAGAGTTATTGATACCACGACAGTGGATCAGTTTATATTTATGTTTGAGTTCTAGACTGGTACTTAATCTATGCCCTGAATAGTTGTTTAGTTGCTATCTCTGAAATTCCCGAGAATTACCCCTGATCTAGTGTTTTGCTTATTGCCTTTTATACCGTTTTAATCGCGTTACTGTTACCAACCAAACCCAACTTTGAATTGTCTTAGCTTGAAATTGAACCAATAGAACCATAGAGTAAAACTTGGTCTTCGTGGGATTCGACCCCTAAGTACTGCTTCTTTGTTGTGCACTTGCAGTAGGAAAATAGGGTTTAAAACTCTGTGTATCAGTTTACCTCGTGATCAAACTATGAAAAGAGGGAACCTTGCACATATACATATAGAATGAAAGGAAATGATGTTAGAGTCATCCAAGGTAGAAACGACCCGTATGATAATACTAAGAATGTATACTATGATGGACTTTATCTAATAAGATATTAAAAATAGTTGTCAATTCTAGAAAAAAATATATAATCATAACTATTAAATTCCTGTGATAATGATAGAATTCAGACTAGATAGTCTAGAAAACAAGAACCTTGTGAGGATGGAACCTACACAACACCAACCACCCTTCCTGCTCCTTAACCGATCTATAAACGCAAAACTTTCGTAAGAAGTATGGAACCGTAACATAATAATCAAAAATGTAAAAACTCGATGATATATATATGCTATTGAAACAAAGACACAAATACCAACATTTTTAAACTTTTTTTTAATCTCTCAAGGAAATAAGGTAAATCTCAATTCTGACACTAACAAGAACAAAAAGAAATAACATAAAAAAAAATTATATACTCCCTCCGTTTCAAAATATAGGATGTTTTAACAAAAGCACGCAGATTAAGAAGTGTTTACTTTTTAAAATTTCAACCAATCAAAAATAATACTGCATAATAAATAATATTAACTTAATCAAAAAGTTGCATAGAAACATGAAAACATCCTATATTATGAAACAAAAGATATCTCTAAAACATTCTATATTATGAAACGGAGGGAGTATCATTTTGACAACACATTAATCAAGTAAATAAACAAAACAAATTCACAGCTTAAACAGAAAATTAAAATGCATATATATAATCATCAACATAAGCTGTATATAAAACAATAAAATATTGAAACAACAAATTGAATGAGTAAAGTACCTTCACAGACCGAGAAAATAGATTTAGATTACAAAATAAGGAGCCGGAGACAAAAAGAGAACAGGAAAACTACAAATGAGAAATGGTTGAAAAATTGTTTTATTTTTCTTCGGTATGAGAGTGTGGTAGAGAGTAAATAAAAACCCTCTTTTTAAAAGAATTTTAGGATGATGCGTTAGACGAACTTTCACCGTAGAAAGTTTTAGTCATTAAAACCCCCATATTTTTTTCTTACAATTCAATGTTATGATTTACTCATTAATTTTTTTTGGGCACATTTGTCAGAAAAATCTTTAACATGAACGGAAAATATCTATATTTCCTTTTTAAAATAATATATTTTACATATGTGTAATATATTCAGCTATTTTGAAAATTTTGAATGGGTACAGCTAAAAATAATGAATCATATAATTAAATGTTAGATTGTTTTAATTTGAATACTAGTTACGGATCCACACATACCTCCGGGGTTATGTTTATAAACAATTTATATATATATATATATATATAGTCAAACTCATACTAATTGAGATTTTAGTTTGATTTTTGGTTTGGTTTATTAAGCTTTGAAAATTTGAAATAATAATGGTTTCACCAGTATTTTAAAATTTGGAACGACATAACAGTTGGACTGGCAACAAACTAATTCAAATAAATAATTGGTTAGATTCTATTAAATTTGTGAACTATCAAATTGGATATATAACCGCTAACAACGATGAAAACCCGTTTATGACAAATACAAATATTTAGGGGCGGACGTAACTCTCTTTCCGTTTTGTCATTTTCCATTATGTCCTACACTCGTTCTCAAATTTTTGTTGCGTAACAAAAAGCATTTCCAATATGGGACATTCCGGATATGGGACAAATTTATATTTATGATTGAAAACGGGAGGGGAACAGACAAAAACATAAATTCTTGAACTCCCGTATAAAATAAACATAAATATAATTCATAGTATATTTCTATATCATATGTTATAATAAAAATATTACAAAATTAATTGATTTCTTTATTCTTATTATTTTATATATGGTTCACCTATATATATTATGTTTTTTTGTTTTAATATTTTTAACTGTTATAGAACCTATTTTATGTATTTTTATTTTTATTTTATTTTTAACTTATGCTAGTTCAATTGAAAATAGTAAGATTTATTCGAGAAAATTAAATGTATTTTGACCTGTAGTAAAACCTGTCAAGAATTAGAATTATTTATTTAGTATGTGTAAATATATTTATATAGTATAACATCAGTAACCCAAATTTTTGTCATTTTTGTTTTTGGTTCAGTTTCATTTTGGTTTATGAATACTTTAAGACTTGGATTAGCGGTTGGCCTGGAAATGATTAAAATAAGTTATAATAATGAGAGAACATCCTACTAAATTAATTGAGAAATACAAATATGAAACTAACCTTAAAATGTGTAAAAATTACATTCAATTGCCATTATAGAAACTTAATTAAGCTTAGTTAATTAATTAAATAAAAATAATTAAGTAAAAAATAAAAAACGCTGACAATCAGAATTTCAAAATCTATTTTATATCCAAGTATACAATATAATTATTTTTAATAACCAAATTTCGAAGATTTGCTGAGATTTCAAATTATGATTCTCTTGTCATCTTTATTTTCTTTTATTTACAAATTGTTTGGAATTTTCATATAATACTTATGATTAATAAAATGCATAATTTTTTCTGCATATGTTGTGATTCGAATTTTTTAAAACGAAGATATATTATTCAATCTATAAAAAATGTGTATTTTAATTTCCACATTGGCGGGTTGGTAAAACTGAATTTATATAGATGATAAATTAATAATTTTATTTTTTCACAATTATAATATTAAAATTACTACTTCATATTTCACAAAATAATGATGCAAATACAGCAAACAAACAATATAAAACTGTAATATACGTCAAAAATAAAATACTATAATATTCTAAAATAATTATTATTCAAAAACACTAATAGATTTATAGAACAATTTAAAATAAATATTATGTCAAACAAAATAATTTTAAAAAATAAATATAACAATAATTTGTATTATTATATTAGAAATTTTTAAAAAAATGTTGACTCGTGCTTTAAGCACCGAATATCTCCTAGTAGGCATGTATATTTTGTAATTTTATTGGCTGTACGTAATTTATTTTTTATAGTGACTGTATGTTCTTATTAAATTTAAGGGGAAAATCATTAGTTTGTATCTAAAATTAAATATTAAAAAATTTTGTCTGAAATTTCAATCCAATAGTTTTACGCCTTTTTTTTGGCTAGTTTTTTTTTTATTTTTTTAGTGGACTTATTATTAGGGTGACTACTTGGCCGTCAGGAAAAAGGAATGATTGAATTTATTATTTTTAAAATTTTCTGAAGAATACAATAGCCAATGCGTTAATTTATTATTTATAATCTCTTAGATCATTAATATAGTTTTTTTGGTAGAAAGATCATTAATATAGTTTCCTAAACTATTTGAATTTATTATTTATAATTAATATAGTTTCATAAAATATAAAACATAGGAATGTATCATATATAGTTAATATAGTTTCTTAAAATACTGGAATATTTTGAATCAAATATAACACACGACTAGCTGTTTTTAGAAAACTATGAATGTTTAATATTTAATTTAGAAAACTATTTAGAAAAATGAATATATTCGAAATTATAAAAAAAATATATGTATTCCCAGTTCACAAACATGAGCCTTCTAGCCAACTAGTCCATTTCAAAGCAAGCAAAGACCGTGAAGGTTATGGTAAGCTTAATGTGTTGTTATTAATTATCTAATTATGATCCTTTATTTTTGTGCAAATCTGATAAGATCTGTTTTGCATTCATATGTGTACGTGATTATGTGTTTCTATTTTTTGATTTGTATTTGCAGAGTTGCTAGGAATAAGTACCAGATGATTCAGATTTCTCTACCTCCAAAACTCTACTTCAGTGTGTTCTTCTACTCTAATTAGTCTTACTCTAATTAGTCTCTTTGTATTATTAACCAATAACCTTCTTTCTTTCTTTTTTTTTCTCTGTCAGTTGAAAAATTAACTACATAAGTGTAACGCCTGCGAACCAAAACTCTGCGTGTTGGGAGTGGGTGTCGATCGACACTCATGTGGTGTCGGTCGACACCACTTATTTCTGGTTCGACCAGATTGATTTAATTATCGATTTGGACCGGTTTGGTTTAGGAAAAACCATTGAACCCAGATATTTATGTGGGAAAACGACCTAGGTCGTGTTTTATTTTTGTCTTGGTCGCCGTTTGTTGTTTTTGAGAGAAAGAGGAGAAAACAATTTCTAAGAGTTCTTGTGAGAGTTTGTGAGATTTGAAGGCATTTTTGGAGAGATCTTGCTGTGAGAGTGAAGATCCAAGGCTAGGAACGTGGTGGAAAGGTTTCTGTGGTGGTAGCTTCGTCCTTTGGGCTTAGATCTCTTTGTTGGCTAAGGTGAGTGCATGACCATGGCTTATTTAAGCTAAGATCTTTGTTTCTGTGATATTCTGTGTTATTTGGTTGTTTGTTTTTGGTTGTTTGTGAGTTTTTCGTAGCTCCTGAGGCTTGGATTCGTTCCTGGGATTGTGTGGGACGAAGAGGAAAAGTTTGGAGGCGAGATTCGGAGGTTTTGTTCGAAGGAAATCACTGCTCGACAGTGGTGTCGGTCGACACTAACGCGAGGACGGCTCGGGAACTTAGCGAGTGTCGGTCGACACCGTTAGGGTTTCGGGGGTGTCGAGCAGGTGTCGGTCGACACCCAAGTGGTGTTGGTCGACACCAGATTTCCAGTGTCGGTCGACACCTTCTGGTATCGGTCGACACCATTCAAACAGTAACCGGATCGTGTCGGGTCACTTTTTCATGTTCCTGGTTTGTTTTATTGTTGTTGTTTGTGGCATGAGAGATCTTATTGCTTGTGTGTATAGCCCAATAGATGGGAGGATTGCCTCACTGACTATTTATCAAATACTCATGCATCTCAATTTGTGTTTGTGGTGCAGGTAAAGGCAAAGTGTGATCGTGGAATCAAGGCAATGAAGAGGAAGATGTTTTAGGGACTCAATTGGATGTTGTCTGGCATTGCTAGATTGTTAGAGTTGGGTCTTTAGAACTTATTAGGTTGCCGGTTCCTTGGTTTACTGTTGTTTGACATTGAAATGGTTAGATTGGTTGTTGGTTATTCTAATATGAATTAATATTGAATTATTGGTTCAGTTGGTTATTTAATTGGTATTGTTATTCCGCTGTTGTTTGTGATTGTGGTTAGGTGGCTAGTGGATATGAGACCACTATTCATAGTTATTTATATTATTATTATTTATTATTAAAAAAAACGGGTCAGGTCGTTTCAATAAGTCGCAAGTCGTGTTCACCTTTGATTATAAGGTGCTGAATTATATGTGTTCAATATTTTCTTTTATATCTATGAACCATTTTATATCTATGAACCAGTTTTGTTTCATTTAGCTTGTTTTGTCCGACTACAAAACTTTGCTTCAGCTTGGAAACTGCAGAAGTCAGTTTGAGCGTGGAACCAGTTCTCTGTTCAACGTCACCTCCATTTTCACTTGAGAGTTACGGCAAATGGTTTTTCCTTTGTCGCTTTCCTAGTTTGATCGATTATGGCAATGAGACCAGTGATCTGTCGTCATGTCGCTTATATTTTTGTATTGAATTGGAAAACTTACTTTTGATTGTTCTATCTTGAAAACTCAATAAAATAGAGCTTTTGTTTAATTTAATTTTGTATCATTCTCCAAAATCAGTATAAAAAACATAATCAATTCACAATGTAGAATTAAAATTTACAAATTAAAAATGAAATATCATGATATTTGATTTAGAGTTCAAGAAATATGACTTAGGGTATAGTGATTCATATTTTTGTAATTATAAATTAAGAAAAATACAACAAATTATTATTTAAACGAGAATAAAAAACAATTACAAAATGCAAAAGGAATAAAATGTTAGTGAATTTTTGAATTAGAATATAGGGTTTGAGGTTTCGGGTGTAAGAGTAAATGGTTTGAAATATATAATTTTTAGTAATTAAACAATAGAAATATAGTAAACTTTTAGATTTACGGATATAATTTTCAAAAAATTTAAGTATAGTCATTTTTTTTCAAACCTAAACTCTATACCCCAAACACAAACTTTAACCAAAACTTTTAACCCTAAACCCTAAACTTCTAATCATAAATCCTAAACTTTTAAAACCAACACTTACTTAAAATTTTGAAATAAATTTCAATAAAGAAATTTAAAAAATTGTTGTTTCATGCTAAAAATATAATTAGAATTAATAACTATTAAAAAATACAAAAAAAAAAAAAAACTATTAAGTGTTTGGATTATAGTATTTGGGGGCGTGAGGTAAGAATTTGAGGTTTAGAGTATAAAAATATAAGTGTATAAGATATAATGTATGTATATCAAGAACTTTTGTTATAAATTTATAAATTCCAAATGTTAAAAAATAAATTAGGTTTTTAAAAAGAACAAGGCAACAAATTTGATAAAAATGCAAAAAGAAAAGTCTGGCTTTTTATTGGCTGGTCCATATATGTGAGGATCACAGTTTTTCTAATATCCACCGTTCATAACTTTAGGTCCAACGGACACAAATAAGTTATGTTTTTTTTTTTTAATCTGTCGTTTATCTTCCTCTCTTATTCTCTTCTGATCTAACAAATTTATCTTCGCCACCATCGACGATTTAAGTTTTCTCTTCTTCATCTTCTTCTCCATTGCTCACTTAATTAATTGTAAAAAGTCAGTTTTTGTTATAATATATCAGTTTTGAACCTTCAAAAACCATGTGTTCAAGATGATGCGCCAAATTCCATTCCTCAAATTGAGTAAGGCTTCTTGAACACATGGTTTTGAAGGTTCAAAACTATATCCGGACCGCGTACAATTTTTTTTTTTATATCAGTTTGTACATATTGACATTTATGGTTTGTGGTAGATCTCTGAAACTGCTTCTTGCTTGTGTTTGACAACTGTCAAGAACGAAGACAAGCTTGAGTTCAGCAAGATCCTTGAGGCATGGCAATTGTTATTGGTCTTTGCATATGCGTTATGAGTCTATGAAGAAATAGAGATTTCACACAAAGCCAAAGGCTTTAAGGTGATCTGCTGATGGAATGGCGTTGGCTGTTAAATGGTATGAGTTGGAGATCTACTAGAGTCTAGAGCTGCTTTGGTTTCTTTTATGACTTGGTTTGTTGAAGAAATGTATAACCTTAATACTTCATATAATATCATTTTCATCTGCAAGAGATCAAATCATTCAGCAAAAAACTAACAACATACAACAAAAGTACTGATAGGTTTTAAATTTGATTTTTACATACAACTTTGAGCTGGTTAAGGCCTTCTGTATCTGGTTCTTTATCGCCGAAAAATTGCTTCACTTCTTCTCTTGTGCGAACCTGCCAGTGTTGGTGTTGGCTTAACAGAACCATTGTCCAAACCAAAAGTACTTAAGTAGTCTCTTGCCCGGCGAAATAGAACATCTTGCATTCTTCTATCACTTCCTCAATGATCAATCCATTTCCTTTCGCTTGACCCATATTTGATTCAAGAAGCTGCTTTAGATGCTGCTTTCATCCTTCTATTAAGCTTTGTTGGGAGATAACTATGCAAACACAAAAAAGAAAAAAACAGAGAATATGGTTCATAATACCTAATAGATTGCAACACTAAAAGACCATGAGTCAAGCTGTAAAGGGATTATTAGAAAACCATACAAGTTGAGAATTTATCTTTCTTTACCTATGTCCAAGGATAAAACCTTTCCGAAAAGCTTGTATAACGAGCTCAGCTAGTTCTGCCTGGAGCTCAAATATCCTAATGTCCTTCTTTGTAGCTGCTACCAAAAGCAGTTTGAGAAATCACATCTGAAGTCATATTCACAAGCCAAGGCCAAACATCCACCTCGCATGGAAACCCTTTATTGGAAACTAACTTATCGCATTCGTTAACAACCTCGCTGCAGCTCCGGTGAAACGCAGGTACCATATTCTATATATAAAATCAGAAGGCACAAATCCGAGTGAACACATACATTCATACACACATAAAGAAAAGCTTTCGGAACTAGGGAAAATAAAGCCTAAACCTTAATTTTCTCAAGGTTGAAAGCCGGATTGATGATTCTGAGGTGTTTCGCCCATTTATCACCATCATAGTTAGCGAGTCAAGTTTCTATCAATCTGAGAAAAGGGAACGTACGAAGCTTCGGGAAATCGTAAACTCTGTTGAGCACTTCCTTGATTAGCTCAGGATCCATTATAGTGATGAATGGTATAGCCGTATAGGTCCAAGCCATGTAAAGAAAGTCTTTCCTGTTCCAACCACATAAAGATAACAAAAATTGAGACCTTTTCAAGATCACATACTCTTGAATAGTTTTGTTCTAACAGATTGAAAAAAAACTACCGTGAGTCTTAAGCATTTGCAAGAGATAAGGCAAAACACGTGGTGTGATATCATCTCGTTACTTTGATGGGTTTGGATCTAGCCTCCATCATCATGCTAAAACTCTTCTTCATGTCGCCGACAAGAGGCGTGTAAGGAGTTCCGGCAAGACCCTGTCTTCTCAAGCATCTTAGGTTTAAACCAAACCCAGTTCATAGTTCTCCATACCCACCACGACACAACAGCTATAGCTACTGAAATTGTTACCGACGCTACTGATATCTCCATTTTCATTTCCCAGAGAGAGGATTTGAGAACATTCGCACTGTTAACTGTTTTGTTGTGACTTGTGAACGTTGTTGATCTTTTGCTCTACTGTCACAGTCATATCCCACTTAAAGAGGTGCAAGTAGCTTTTTTAGATTAGTTTGAAAATAAACTGTATGCGATAGAAAGTGGAGATGTATTGGGCATAAGTTGTGTTGACGTTTCTTTATCAGTTGTCACTCACCACCATTCATGTGTTTTTTTGGTTTCTCTACCAAAGAGTTGAAATGTTGTGCTTTTTTATTTTTGGCTTTTTTTTCGTGTACTATCTAAGAAAATGACTAGAATGAAAAAAAAAGAAAAACAATCATGAAAAGATTATTAACGAAGGAAGTAAGTTAATGCCTACAGTATGCTTCTACTAAAAAAAACTGTGTCGGTTTTTATGAATTCGTCCCATGTCACAATACAAAAAAAAATCATAAAATAAAGGGAGAAAAACTAGATTAACCCAAATTAAGAGGTTAATTACTTTAGTAACTCATAAAATGTGAAGGTTAGATGAGTTATTTTTTTTTTGCCTAAAATACATTTTTTTGCTTTGTTAGGAAAAAAATAAAGTGAAATTTACTCTTCCAGAAATTTTATTAAAAAAATCAAAATATTTTCAAAAGTCTGTCAGATTAGTTGTGACAGATTTATTTGTGCGTGACAGATTTATTTGTGTATGACAGATTTGTTTTTGCACAACCGAATTATTTTTGTATGACCGATTTTTTATGACAGACTTCTTTTGGATGACAGATTTTTTAACTACAGTTATGATTGATTTATAATTGGTGACAAATTTATTTTTTAAGACTGACTTATTTATAAAGACAACACAGATTTTCACAATATATGACATATTTGATATAATGTCTGGCAAATTTATCTTTCACAGTTATTTCAGATTTATTTTCTTGATTAAAAATCTGTTGTAACATGATGGATTTTTTACAGAGAAATAATTACTAGGTTGACCTCTAGCGATAACCGATTTTTTTGAAGTTACAACAGATTTTTTAATTTAACCAAAAATCTATTATTTGATAACAAATTTATATCGTTTTTAAAAAATTGCTAAAACACCTATGTAAACACCATATGTTATTGAAGATTTGTTTACGTTATGACAGTTTTTTTGTTTTCTTCCAAAAATCTGGTGTTTGATAACAAATATATTTGATGTAAAATGTAAATATAGAGACAACAGAATTGTTTTAAGTTATATTTTTTTCAGTCATATTTTCATTAATTATATTTTTTATAAATCATATTATGAATCATATTTTTACACTCATATATTTACACTCATATATTTAAAGCATATTTTATACATTTTAATTTTCTTGAATCATATTAAAAAGTTTAGCATCATATTTTAAAAATCTTATTTTTATATATTATATTATATTTTCGTAAATCTTATTTTAATATTTTTATATACATTATTTTTAGTTATAATTTCATACATTATATTTTTTATAAAACTTATTTAAATTATATAATTTTAAACTTCATATTTTTAAATCATATCTTTCTATCATAATATTTTTTTTAAAAAAATTGAATACTATTTTTATACATTATATTTAAATCATATTTTATTTTATAAATTATATTAAAAAATAAAGATCATATTTTTTAATCATTTTATATTTTTCATTAATCATATTTTCAAATCAAAATATTAAATACTATAATTTTTTGGTTTCTTGTTTTTTTTAAAAAGTTTTTTGGTTTTTAGTCTTTTTAAGTAAAAATTGTGTCATTATAGTTATTGGATAGGATGGAGTGTTAATCTAGCAAATTAATTGCCAAATTTGTGTCAAACTGGTATATTTTCACTAAAATTAAATAATAAGTTTATGTGGAAATTAAAGAAGCAAAATATGATGAAATGGGGTGAAAACAAAAAAATCTTTACATTAGAAATTCAAAACCATGTCACTATGTCACAATACAGAAAAAAAAACTATATATGTATTTTCAGCAGAATCATAAAACTAAAATAAATTAATTTGAAAAATATGATGAAATGGAAAGGAAAACATAGAATTTAAACATTTGAAAGACTAAAATATAGAT
>NC_025700.1:10872905-10874704 GCF_000633955.1 Camelina sativa
TTTCTTGAACACGTCAAGGGATATTACAAGGAAGGGAAGATTGTATATATCGAAGATATGTCTGAAGGAATCGAGCTCGCTCCTGCTGCACTGGTTGGACTATTTTCTGGGAAAAACATTGGTAAACAAGTTGTTCGTGTTGCTAATTAAGGAGTGATTTGGTTTCTGAATGTATATTGCATTATCTGTAATATCTTCTTGCCAACCAAAGCAAAAAGGTCTTGTGAATCCGCTTGTTGAGGAAGTGAGTTTCACGAACGTGGTCTTGTAATTTTCAACACCTTTTATTCTTATACAGTACTTCGGTCGACATTGGCAAGATCAAGATTGAGCATTTTGTTGTGTTTGATTTGATAAAGTAAAATACACCTTTTAGTCCCTACACATGATTTTACCTATACACTAAAAGCCTATATTGATAATACTTATTCTTATATTATTTTTAGAGAAATACCCTAAAATAACATTAAAACAAGTTTTAAGGACAACTATAGCACATATTCCATAAATTTCCAAAAATAACACTATTTAACAAATTAAAATATTTAGAATTAATTTTTAAAATTTTGTTTTTTGTGTTTGGGTTCTCAATTTCATATTTGGGATATAGTTTTGAGAGGTAGAGTTTAGTATTTTGTATTTAAAATTTAATTTTAAAAGATTAATTGGTACTATTTTTGGAATTTTAGAGATGTTGTGCTAAGTTTGGAAAAAAAACTTATTTTGATGATATTTTTGAGAATCTCCCTTATTTTTACTGTTACAAGGTATTTTGGTGTTTTGTTTAAAACATAATAATTATTGATTGTTTTGTAACTGATTCTAAGAAAATATTAATTACAAAAATTAAATCTTACATAAAGATATATATCTATATATATATATATATATAAAAGAAATATCAAATTAGAAAAAATATCTCTTTTTTTTTTTTGTCGACAAAATAATCAGCTCAAACGAGCCAATTAGGTGGGAAATTGTTTACAAACAAAACATGATGCGGAGATACACGCGCCTGACGTGCTAAAGAATCCGTTCGTACATTTGCGGTTCGTGACACTTGAATTAAAGAAAAAGAAGAAAACTTCTCCCTGTCAATCCAAATGTCGTCTAGGTATGTTGCAAAGGCTGGCCATTCATTAGGGGAAGACACCATCTTCACCAAGTCTGAACAGTCGGTAAGGAAAACCACATCCCGGAAATCATGTCCAATCATGCACCGCATGGCCCAGATGAAGGCTTCAAATTCTGCATGTAACGGGGACAAACTCCGTCGGAAATTGGTAGCTCCTTGAACGGGGTACAAAACCATCCTGCACCTGCAAAAACATCAGCCGCCTTCCAAGAGTCATCAACATAACATCTATAACCTGTGAAAACCGGAGGAAATCGAGGAACAGTTCCAATTCCAGAAGATGAGCACATAGGAGGTGAGAGGATGTCCCCCAGCTCATCATCCGTCTGAGCCGCCTGCCAGGTTAAAGCCTCCCCTTCCGCCACCCGGACAATCTCATCAGGACGTTCATCCTGACTCTCAAAAACATGTGCATTCCGGGCTTTCTAGATAAACCACATCAGCCACGGAAACGCCGCTACCTGTGAACCCTGATTGTTGGTACCCAAAAAATGATCAACATTAGCATATACGGACTCAGTCGGAAAGAGGAGTGGCCCTACCGGGACATGGCTAAAGCCCAGACCTGTCGAGTCGGTGGACACAAAAATATGGCATGATTGCTATCCTCCACCTCCGCCCCGCACCGTGTACAACCAACCGCACAATTCACCCCCCCCCCCCC
>NC_025700.1:10875384-10878950 GCF_000633955.1 Camelina sativa
GGCTTAAGTTTGCAAATACCAAAATACAACCCGCCAAAACTTGCCACATAAAATGCTTTAATTTTGGTGGGCAATGAACTTGCCAAACCCTGACAAGAAGAGGAGTGATCTCAGGACCAGACCCAGGAGCCCGAAAAGTACCAAGTACGCCCAAACGTTCTATCTCATACCCAGATTTGACCATATATTTTCCCGTTTTTGTAAAGTGCCATCCCGGGTAATCTGCTGTGCAACAGCTACCTAGAGGTATAGCCTCTATGAATGGGACATCCACGGGATCAAAATACTCAATAAGCATGTCCCTACGCCAAGAATTCGTTTGGCGATCTATGAAATTTGTTAAACAAAGAGTTGGATCCTTAAAAGGACCGTTACTTAAGGCTGGTCTCGGGGATTGAGCCGGAACACAGGGATCATTCCATATAGAAATAGAGGACCCTATGCCGACCCATGTAATGAGCCCTTTATTCACCAGAGATCTAGCAGATACGATGCTCCTCCACCCATACGAGGGTGAGTATGACCGTATTGGATCCATAGGATCTGAGTGCCGATAATACCTACCTTTAAAAACCCTCGCAAACAGTGATTCGGGATGCTCTATCAACCGCCATAACTGCTTAGCCAATAAAGCTGTATTGAAATCATCAATACTCTTGAAACCTAAACCCCCCAACTGCTTACTGCAGTAGAGTCGTTCCCAAGCGATCCAATGCATACCCCCTGCCTGGCCATTTGAACTCCACCATAAATTAGCCACGGCACTAGTTAGTTTCGATGTGATTGTTTTTGGCAAATGAAAACAGGACATCACAAAAGTCGGTACTGCCATCGCGATAGACTTAATCATCACCTCCTTACCCCCTTTCGAGAGTAACTTGGCTGACCAGCCAGTTGTTCGACCCTGCAGCCGATCCCTAACAAAAGAAAAAACCTTGGTCTTGGAACCACCCAAACCTTTTGGGAGGCCCAGATACGAGCCCATACCCCCCATATTGGTTATCCCTAGGACTTTCTGTATCTCCGTTTTAACTAGATCATCCACTGTGTGACCAAACTGAATTGAAGATTTCACATAATTAATCTGTTGACCCGAGAACCCCTCATACTGCTTTAAAATATCCAAAATCACCCCACATTGATCCTTATCGACCTAACATAAAAAAAGACTATCATCAGCAAACAGAAAATGGGTAATCGGCGGACATTTATTAGCCACCTTTATACCTGTAATTCGTTTATCCGCCTCAGCCTTCCGAATATTGGCAATAAGGACCTTCGTACATAAAATAAATAAATACGGTGATAATGGACCACCCTGTCTCAAACCCCTCTGTGGGACAATCAAACCATTTGGTTGACCATTAAGAAAAATCCTATACTCCACCGAGGAAACACAAAACATGAGCCATGAGATCCATCGATCCGCAAAACCCATCTTTCGTAGCAAAGCCTCCACAAAACCCCAATCAACCTTATCATACGCCTTACTCATATCCGTCTTAATTGCCATAAACTTCCCCTTACATGAATTGTTTGTGCACAACCCATGAAACATCTCCTGGGCAATCAAGATATTATCCGATATCAAACGACCTGGAACAAATGCAGATTGCGTCTCCGAAATAAGACCAGGTAAAAACTCCTTAAGTCATTGACTCAAGACTTTAGAGAGAACCTTATATCCCACATTACACAAACTAATCGGGTGCATCTCCGCCATCCGTGTTGGCTTGGCCACCTTTGGGATGAGACAGATATGCGTTCGGTTTAAGCTCTTATCAAAAACACCTTCGACCAGAAACTGATTGACCATGGAAACAAGATCCGCTTTAACTACCGCCCATGCCTTTTTGAAAAACAAAGCAGTCATCCCATCAGAGCCTGGAGCTTTATCCAGATGCATCATAAATAAAGCCCACTTAACCTCTGCCTCAGTGGCCTGGGCCGTTAACTGATCATTATCCGCATCTGTGATGACCGTTTTGACCTCCCGTAAAGCATCATCAAAATAAGTAGGATTTATTGTAGAAAACAAATCCTCAAAATATGACACAGCCGTATCACAAATATCCGCCTCCTCCATAGACCAAACATCATGCTTGTTATAAAGCCCCACAATCCGATTACGAGCATGGCGTTGCTTAGTTTGTGCCTGAAAATACTTGGTATTCTTATCTCCCACTAGCATCCAACGGTTCCTACTCTTTTGATACCAATGTATCTCTTCATCCCTGTATGCCTCGCGCAACCGGCTATGTAAGTCCGATATTAACCCCGGAGAGGACGCATCATCCGTCTGGGCCTCCGCTAATTGCCGTTTAAGATCCTCAATCAAATCCCGCCCATACAGGGCCTGTGTTTTGCGCCAACGAGAAATCGCCCGTCGACAATTCACAATTTTGTCCACAAAATTCGGTGATCCTTGGTCTCGGTCACTCAGCCAACCGGACGAGATCGCCTCCATTTAACCCGCCTTTCCAATCAAACGACGATCAAACATAAAACTTCACCGTCCCCGCGACCGCTTCGCACTCACACTAGCTACAATAGGCATATGATCGGACGCAATCATCGGCAGGTATTCCGTAACTGTGTCCGGAAATAAATCATGCCAATCCTCATTTCCTAAGGCCCTATCCAGTCTACACCGTATTGGCTTCTTGTCTCTCCAACCCCTGCAGGAGAGACAATCCCCCAAGTATGGAAACTCTAAAAAACCACAATCTCTTATCATCGCGTTAAAAGCAAGAAAGGAAGAAGCATGACGCAACCTCCCTCCCCGTTTCTCATGATTACCAATTAACTCATTAAAATCCCCTATTACGAACCAAGAGGTAGACCAAATAGTACTTATCCGTACCAACCTCTCCCAAACCAAATCACGGTTTTTGGGAACAGGATCACCATAAAAAAAATATCTCTATAAATATTAATTTATAGATAAACTAATACCTTTAAAACTTAATTAAAATTTTCCAATATAGAGTTTTAATTTATTATTAGTAATACAATATTAATTTATAGAGGTTTTACTGTATGTTCAATTTAGTTTTTAAATTTATATAATTCTTTGTTACCAATATATTAATACCTATATATAGTCACTATTTATTATTATAACTTAATGTGTATTTTCGGATCCGTATATGATCGACCCGACCCGAAACAAAACGGTCAAAATCAGCAGAAGAAACACGTTGAATTGAAGAATCCTCCTCCTTCTTCTTCTTCTTCTCCGACTCAGTGACGACAATTCGTTTGACGCTCTTTTCCTCTTAACTAATTTTAGATCATCTTTCACGTTTGATCGATTCCCATTCTTCTCGACTCCTGCTTCTTTGTAGATGTAAGTCGTCTCCATTTTCATCATCCGATTAAAGTTTCTGATTTTATCTTAATTTCGTCGCGATCAATTTTATTAGTACCCAAGGATCGTGTTTCAGATTGCTGCTAGTATTCATAAAATGCTTTCAATCCAGTGTATCGAGTGCGAATTTCACAGTTTATTTAGGTGTTTTAGGACTTTGCCGATTTAGGACTTTTTTTTTTTTTTTTTTTTTTTT
>NC_025700.1:10878995-10881887 GCF_000633955.1 Camelina sativa
TTTTTTTTTTTTTTTTTTTTTTTGAATGATCTATATCTGGGTTAAGCATCAATGTAAAATGATATATCTTATACTCATTGTGCAGATTGGTATAGAATTTGGCTTTCTGCTGGTATGTAGCTGGTTTCATACTGTATATATCTACACGTTTTACTGCAAATATGGCTTCAAGAGCGTTGCTTCGAAGGAGTAGTTACGTAGTTAAATCTCTTAGTGAACGTTTGCCTACGATTCAATGTCTTTCAAGCGTTGAGCGGCTAGGACAAGGAGGATATGAGAACGTTAGAGGGATTAGTTCTGATTTCAAGCATGTCAAGAATAAAGAGTCGACTGTGTCGTTGGAGGGTTTTTATACTAGTAGATTGCTTCAGTCTCCGAGTTTTAGTAATGGAGTTGGAAAATTAGATGTGCCTTACCCTTTGGGATATAGATTGGTTCGACAATCTATGTACTCCTCTCTAGCAACGGCCAACAAGCCTGACCATGATAAAAAGGAAGAAAAGGTTACCTCACAAACTAAAGAAGCTTCTCCCGAGGAGTGTGATGAAGCTGTTGAGGGGTTAAGTTTGGCTAAAGCCAAAGCTAAAGCCATGAAACTGGAAGAATCCCAAAAATCTGATATATCCATTATGCAACGTGTGAGGTCGTTTCTTCTGGGAATAGGTCCTGCTTTAAGAGCTATTGCATCAATGAGCAGGTATGGCTGCGTTTTCTATGTTGTATAGCTTTTGAGCGATTTGATGCTATCTATTGTTATTTATTAACATATGATCTATTCTGCAGGGAAGATTGGGCCAAGAAGCTTCGCCATTGGAAAGATGAATTTAAATCTACTCTGCAACACTACTGGCTCGGGACAAAGTTGCTCTGGGCTGATGTCAGGATTAGTGTAAGGCTGCTTGTTAAACTTGCTAATGGAAAAGGTCTCTCTAGGAGGGAACGACAGCAACTCACTCGAACAACTGCCGACATTTTTAGATTAGTCCCGGTTGCTGTTTTCATTATTGTTCCATTCATGGAGTTCTTGCTGCCGGTTTTTCTTAAGTTGTTCCCAAACATGCTGCCGTCAACTTTCCAGGACAAGATGAAAGAAGAGGTACTGTTTAACCCTATTTTATTGCTTCTCCGTTCTTTATACGTGTTTTATCCGTTTTATTTACTGGTATTGCAAATTCAGTTGTCTAAAAAAGTTATGGTGAGATGTTTCTGGTTATTCTATATATGCCGACTAGAGTACTGGAACTTTTGCATGACTATTTTGACAGACTTGATGAGCTATATTTCCACATTTTCATCTATATTTTACTCTTCCATCCCCAAGATAATGTAGTACACTTTAGGTTCAGAAGGAACATTTTCATAGACCAAATACTACAGCAATTTAGTGTTGCCAGTTACTTCTTTGGAAACTGGCCTAAGACTGTCAGGAGTCGTTTCTACCTATGTGATGGCTTTATATTCATCATGGGACAGCAAACTTTACCTTTTTTTTCCAGCTTCTGGCAAATTAGTGCTGGAAAAATTATTTTGGTTTGTTTTATTTTATGTAGTAGGAAATGTTTTTGTATGAAATTTAATCTAGGGTTAACATCAGTGTTTCAAAAGTGTTCAGTGTCTGAAAATATCCCGAACATCATAGGCCCACGTTTGATATACATGTGTAGCCTTTAACCGTTGTTCCCTGTAAAAGTTAAAAATGTTTAAACTAAGGCGTATATCTGGTACTGAAACTAGTTTTGTTTGAAACTGGTTTAGCGGTGATCGTTATTCAGGCTACCCTTAAGTGACATTATTTTGTTTTGTCAATCCAAGTGATACTTATCAATGCTAAAGAAATACAAATCATACTAATTTTATACTTACTTTACACTGATCTGGAAAGTATGGATTGGTTTGATATTTCATGCTAATGAAAACTTCACGTTTCTTTTTCAGGAAGCACTGAAAAGAAGGCTGAATGCAAGAATGGAGTATGCTAAGTTTCTCCAAGATACTGTTAAAGAAATGGCAAAGGAAGTCCAAACCTTGCGCAGTGGAGAGATTAAAAAGACTGCAGAAGATCTCGATGGATTTATGAACAAGGTTCATTTTCCTTGCTATTCTACATAACTGACTTCCTTCGGTAATCTTCTAGATGAACTGATAGCTTCGTTATTAATTGCACAGGTTAGAAGAGGAGTCGGCGTTTCAAATGATGAAATTTTGGGCTTTGCGAAGCTCTTCAACGATGAGCTTACATTAGATAACATTAACAGGTTACGCATTAGTCTAAACTGTATATCTTGGTAAATATACTGCTTCTGTCTTGGTTTGTTTTGTTTATATTATCTTCCTTATCGCAGGTCTCGATTAGTAAATATGTGCAAATACATGGGTATTAGCCCATTCGGAACTGATGCATATTTACGGTATATGCTTCGGAAAAGATTACAGGAGTAAGTTCAACATTGCTCATATTTCTTAAATGTCTGACAATGAGCCCTATTGTTCTACAATAATTTTCTCTGTTTCTGGTGGCAAAATAAGAGTTTTGTGAGCATCAATTTACTCCACGCATTGCAAAGTATACGTTCATCTAAATTTATGTTCTTCTTTCTCATATAATCATTGGCCAATGCCATTCTTTGGACTTTGTAGGATTAAAAAAGATGATAAGTTGATCAAGGCTGAAGGTTTGGAGTCTCTCACAGAAGCTGAACTGCGCCAAGCTTGCAGATACAGAGGAATGCTGCAATTAGGTTCAGTTGAAGAAATGAGAGAGCAGGTTATCGTTTATAAATCTTTGTGGAGTTGTTAATAAGTTGTACTCTTTGTGAACAAGAAGAAAGATCTTGTATAGTTTGTTGTGTTGTTCTAAAAGTTAAATTAGAGATATAGGTGATTGCTGATCTG
>NC_025700.1:10883177-10905435 GCF_000633955.1 Camelina sativa
GCTTCTACAGCTAAAGATGCTAATGAACAGGCAAAAGCGAAAACCCTGGAGAAGCATGAGCAGCTCTGTGAGCTTAGCCGTGCATTGGCAGTTTTAGCTTCCGCATCTGTATGTACACTTTACCACACTCCCATTTGCTACTATCAGAGTTTTCATAAGTTATCAAATGGGTTAATGCTTGTTTTTTCTTTTGACTTGGATTCCAGTCTGTTAGCATGGAGCGTGAGGAGTTCTTAAAATTAGTTAAAAAAGAGGTAAATCGGCTTAAAACATTTTTCGTTTCTCTTCATTTTATTGCTTTCTTAGATTGATGCGAGTAAAATTACTTTCCTTACTTACAGGTTGATCTATACAACAGCATGGTAGAGAAAGGTGGTACAGATGATGAGGAAGAGGCTAGGAAAGCTTATTTAGCTGCTCGAGAAGATAGTGACCGAAGTGCTCAGAAAGCTATCGCCGATAAAACTTCCTCTCGGTTGTTAGATAGGGTAACAACAGTTCTATCATGTTTTGTTGATCACAAACTCTGTAGTGTTTTGTTTAATATTCTCTTTATTTATCTTCTATCTTTAGGTGGAGACAATGCTCCAGAAACTGGAAAAGGAAATTGATGATGTCGATAACAAGATTGGCAACCGCTGGCGACTCCTGGACAGGTCTGTGTAACTATCCTTAAGATGATTTCTCGCCTTAGAATATTTTGGCAATGAATCAAATCAATTTTGTTTGTACAGAGATTATGATGGAAAGGTAAGTCCAGATGAGGTAGCATCGGCTGCGATGTACTTGAAAGACACATTGGGCAAAGAGGGAATCCAAGAGCTTATCCAGAATCTTTCGAAAGATAAAGGTCACACACTATATTTTATTTCTTCCATTGCCTTAACTTCTAAACTTACTTTTTTTTCCTGATAATTCGCATTGGATTGTATGATGGAAGTTTTCTTGGGTTTTTGCTTTAGATGGCAAAATACTGGTGGAAGATTTAGTGAAGTTAGCGAGCGAGATCGAAGATGCTGAAGCTGACGAGACAGACGAGCCTACTACCAAGTCTTGAAATTATTTCTTTTCGTGTCATCAGTTAACCTGATTGATAACTAGAAACGAAAAGAGAATAAAATACATATTCAGAGGAGGTTTTTTGTTTTCGACATTACTGGTTTCTTCAAGAAGTTTTATACTTACCACGACGAAACAATGTGAAAAATGTATATCACCAAGTCGAAGAATGACGATACGATTACTACTGTTTTTGCGGTTGAAATAAAATGGAGAATATATGTGTTTGATTTCATTGAATTGTTGTATTTTGGTGTCGAAACTGCCAGGTGTCGTGAAAATCGCAATTCGAGTTCCCAAATTTGTGAAAAGTGAACACCTATTTCGATGCAAATATGTGAAATCTATTTCAAAACACAAAAAAAAATGTGAAATCTACGTGGAGGGAGTGTCACATGTCTATCATCGTTAAAAAAACAAATCTAAACTAAAAGGAATATGAAACATTTTCTATGTCTTTTTCATATAGATGCATCATCAAAAGAAAAAAAAGCATCAGGAGTCAATCAAAGAGCCACTTCTTCCTCTTGTCGTAAACCATGAATGTATCGACATATGGTTTAGGCGTTACAATTTTGTCAATAGTTTGAAGAGTTGCAGTAATGATCGGGATATTTCTTAATATTGTAGAAAAATTCATGAAAGTTTGTCCCAAAAGAAATAAAATTTTATATATGATGAAAATTGGGGTTTTGTTCACTATCAAATGGAAGATAATTGAATTAAACTATAGAATGTTAGTTAGAAAATTACAGAGACAAAGAGGAATGAGATTTTCATATTCTAAATCTAAATTGTCAAAAAGAAAATTAAATGAAATTCTTATTAAAAAAAATAGAGTTATATTCCAAAAAATAGAAGAGCTAACATAAAAAGAAAGTGTTTATTTTGATTATATCTATTAAAGAATTAGCCAAGCTGCAATTCTTGATAAAAGAAAGTGTTAGTGTTTCATAGTATATAATTGAGAAGCGAAGATATCTAAATGTACTTAAGCTTCTTTTGAATGAATATAAAATTTATTCAACCAAAAAACTCTTTGTTACAAAATATGTATCATTAGATTAAGCTTTCATTTGGAATATGTTTTTAGAAGTTTTAGACAAGAATTATAGAATGTTTAAATCTCTCAAAACAAAGTTATTCATGAATGTATCTAATAATTCAATTACAAATAAGAAAACATATGTGAAGTATTAAAAAATCAATGTCAAAAATATATTTTTCAAGATTTCCACATTTAAAAAAACCAAAGATAAATAAAATAAAAAAGAAATTAGTAGCACAATTATTTAAAAAACGGTAAGCCATAAGCCCGCGCATAGCGCGGATATTCATCTAGTTCATTTGAGACGTGCAGTCGGCAATCCGATATTTCACATGTATTTGAATGTCATGTCATTTTTAAATGTAAAAAATAATGAGAATGAGATTTTTTACTCTTTTACTTTTGGCCAGCTATTTAATGTTCTATAAATATTAACTATTTCAAAAACAGAAATAATCATAATTTTTTTTATTCTACAAGATTTTTATGTTCAGATATGCATATAGTCAAGCAATTAGAGGATTTGCACTTGAATTGAGAGGATATATGCATTGATATTTATACTTATATGTACAATCTTTAGGTATCTAGGTGTGACTGTAGCCTCCACGACTCCACTTTGAGAGGAAAAAACAAGAATCACAATGAGAAGAGATAACATAAAAGAAACTATATATGATGTTTTCGAACTCATTTTTGTTTTCGTCGCGGTATGTTGTGATCATCTAAAGTGTTTCATGGCCGATATTTATAGAGCAAGGCCAATTTAATTATGTTATTATCTTGCTGTTATCATCTTTCATGGTCCTAGTTTCTTATATACACACACGTTATTGGCAAGATTCATTTTTAATTATTTAACTTATTACAAGTTTGAATTGCTTGGCAAAATTTACAGATACGTACGACCTATGAACCAAAAGCCAACATACGAGTATACGACCTCTTTGCCATTACATATTACTCGAAAATAACAATCATGACTAATTTATTGACTGCTAATTAAACTTAATTAACACATAATTTTGAATGCAATTGACTTAGATTTGTTACTTTCTTCCTTTTACTTTGACTATTTCATTTCTTTATTCTATTTTATTGTATTGACGAATAATCTTTCGTTTCTTTTTTCTTAAGCTTACATCATCTTTATCTACTATTTTTCTATTGCACAGAATAATCTTTCATACAAAAGTTATTTAACTATAACCGACTTCCAACACAAATAATTACTATACGCAGTTCCATGTATCATGTATGATTAATTGATTATACAACACAGGATACACATAACACATTGCAACACATAAATTACGACCAGTGGTTTTATTAACCAAAATGGACAGTCCTACTTACCATATACATCGACAAAAGAAACATTCAAATTTCTCACTACCATTTCCGACAAAATACCAACTAATTTCCCACAAAAAAAACTGTTGCAATTAGTCGAAAATTAATCGAAAAATTCGATGTACAAACGGGAATTCATTAAAAAGTAATTTTCTATGTTTGGATTATTATTATTATTAGAAAATATGGTCAGAAATTCAGAAAAAAAACTCTGACAAATTTCTGATGAGTATCTAATTAATAAGTTAAGTCCAATTAGTAGGTATGAGATCTTTTGGGATTAGAAAATAAGTTTATAAACTCCAACTAGTACATATGAGACATTTTGGGAAGAAGCTCAAAAATAAAATTGTGTGGATTTGACCACTTGGTCCCAAAACAGACAATATCATACTAATGGAAGAGTTGAATTGGACATGGAGAATCTAATAGTTGGTATTAGAGACTAGGTAAAAAAAAGTGTGAGAGAAGCCCTTAATATGAGACGTTTAGAAGGGTGTCTTAAGAATACTTCACAAATAAGGGGTGTTGGTGCATAGGGGTCAAGGTTTCGCTGGAAAGGAGACCAAAAGTTCATGGTCTTATGTTTGGGAGAAGGATTGTTGGGATACAAGCCAACATCCCATATCATAATATTAGAAAATGTGTTTTTAATATATAAGTCATCCAACTCTAATTACCGTGGAACCTTTTGGAAAAGAGCCTAAAATTAAATTTGTGCTATTTGACAACTTAAAACTAATTTAACGGATAATATCGTACTAATGGGAAGTTGCTTGGACTTAAGAGAGTTCAATAATTTTTTTAATTTTAGAGTGTTGATACATTTGTTTGTATTAATGATTTATTATACAAAATTAAGGTTCTATGTCAAATTTGCATCTTATGACGCAACATCTTTGTACTTTGCCATATTTCAGACTGTGTACCAGATTGACTTTTGCAATATTTTACGTTATTATTAGCTAGCAACAGAAGTTCATGTTCTTTTAAAAGAAAATGTGAGATTAATAAAGTTATATCCTTATATATGGTTTAGACATTACACACTGATTTAGACATACAGATGAGAAAGGACATTTGAAAACCATACACTTTATTTTGTCTCGCATAACCCCGAAATTCCAAAACTAAACTTGAAACTGTCTTATGGTCTTATGGAGAGTTGTAGGAAGCAGGATCAGATCTTGGAGGACGCTTACAGGGTCGGCGATACTTCTTCCACGATGCATGAGAAGCTCCACATGACTTTGATGCTGGAGTCCAGACGATGGTCCTCCTTCCATTTGCTACAACATCAAAAGAAGTTTATATTATAACCCTCAGTTTACGGAACAAAATCTTTTTGTTTGACTACCATATTTAGCTTCTGCCACCCGATGATTGTGTTTTTTTCAAATCTCTAAAGATTAGTATTTACCAAGTATGCGGCTTGTAGCCTCGACGACTCTAACTTGAGAAGAAATAGTGAAAATCAAAATAGAAGAACAAAAATATGTGATGGTTTTTTTGAACCCATTCTTTTGCCACAAGCTTTGATTTTATCATACATCATAACTATCTCTATTGACCAGTATATAGAGTAAGGCCAAATCAATAATTTTTTATTGTTGTTTACATCATTTTCGAAACTAACATATTTTATATTTGAATGACATATGTAACGCGGTTTCAAACGTTCTGTTTTGGACGACAAGTAACAACATACGATTTCTTGCTATATATTATTAAGACTGATAAATGTGACTACTAATTAGTAATGTATATGTACCTTCTATGCAAAAAGTCTCCAAAATAGGCACATACAGGTTTAAAATGACGTCTGGCGTAATTAGGAATTTAAAGTGAAAAAGAAAGATGTTTAAATTAGGAATTTAAAACTAATGGACCTTATTGGGCCTTCTTTATATAATTATGGAGATAACCACAAACCCGTTTAAGATAAAATGTTTTTGCTTTTGTGTTTGTCTTGCCAACTAAAAAGAAAAATATTACTTATAATCGTGAAAAATGCAGAACCATTAGATTAAAATATACGATGAATCAACGGTAGATCCAGATACAAAAATAGCCGTTAAGGAAACGCGTTATGTCGGTGATATACATATCGATCGGGGGGTTAAAAGAAGAGGAATCACCTAAATTAGAAACGCTTTTTTTTTTTTCTCGCTTCGGGGTTTTCGCATGAAGAAATGCTTCGATTCGACGACTGCTGTGGAGATTCACGTTGAGTAATCTTATGATATGAATTTCAATTTCTCTGTATCGCTAATTTGTTTTCAGGATTTGTATAAATTTTTGTGTAATCGTTCTTATTATTGATTTAGGGTTTTGATTTTGATATGATTCAGGCACGAAACCATTACAATCGACTGGGCTTCTTCTTCTTCCTCGTGGTGACTTGATAAGGTTTCTTCCTCCGATCCTTTGTGTTTTTTTTTTTAGGGTTTTTGAATTTTCTAATCGTTATTGTGTTGGACAGATCTCTTCGGTTAATTCAGGCACAAGACTAGTTCAATCGGCTGGGATTATTCTCCGTCGTGATTATTTGGTAATTAAGGTTCATTCCTCCGATCCTCTCTTCGTGTTTTTTTTTGTTTGTTTGTTAGGGTTTTCAAATTGACTAATTGTTCTTATGTTGTACAGATCTAGGGTTTGTTTGTTTTGATTCGGCACGAAACTATTTAATCGGCGGCTTGGTTTCTTCTTCCTCCTCATGGTCAGATTTCTTCCTCTGATCCTCGCTTCGTGTGTAATTTTTTTTTTTTTTTGCAAATTGATTTGATTCTCTACTACTACGGAGCTTATTGAACTGTTTTTGATTCAAATGTTTTATTCACTTAGTTAGTGAGAACTCTATTCTTTAGCAGGGATTATTTTATGGCTTTGTTTGCGTTTGTATTTTACAGAGACGAACTTTTCCATTGTGTATGGTCATGTAATTCTGATTATAAAGATGACACTAAATCAGGTTCTTCGAATCATGATACAATGATTTGTAAATCAGGTTTTTTTTTTTTTTTTTTTTTTTTTTTTTTTTTTTTTTTTTTTTTTTTTTTTNTACAATGATTTGTAAAGATGACACTAAATCCGGTTCTTTGAATCATGATACAATGATTTGTAAATCAGGTTTTTATTTGTGTTTTCAAGTTTTTGAGGACTGAAATCAAATGGGGGTACAATTGATCAGTCCACTTCTGTTCGGATTTTTTGTTTTTTTTTTCATATTTAAGCAATTGACTTTTGTATCATTGTGATTTTAGAATCAAGATTTTGTTTTGTTTTTGTGTTCTTGATCCAACAACAAAAAAATATTCACTTTAACAAGAATCCTGATCCGTTTTTGGTTTTGGTTACTTGGTCTGCGGATTCTTAGTTTTGGGGCTTTTAAGGTTTGATGTTTTTGTTTTCTTTTAAAACCCAAAACAGATCATTGACAGACATTAATCTAATAGTGTTCTGTCAGATTCTATTTTGGGAACATTGTCCCGAGCAAAATCGTGGATCGTGGACTGTTGGCTTGGTAGTGCATGCATGTTGGGAATTGGAAAAGAGGTTGCGATTTATTGGATTATCCAACGGCTAAATAAGTCTTAAACAAAAGACATAGAACCAAAGAGTTCTCAAAGTTTGGTACCCTCGGCTGGTAAAAACCATAAGACATGAAGAAAGAACCAAAGAGTTCTCAAAGTTTGGTACGCTCGGCTAAATAAGTTTTAAGACAAAAGACATAGAACCAAAGAGTTCTCAAAGTTCGGTACCCTCGGCTGGTAAAAACCATAAGACATGAATAAAGAACCAAAGAGTTCTCAAAGTTTGGTACCCTCGGCTGGTAAAAACCATAAGACATGCAGAAAGAACCAAAGAGTTCTCAAAGTTTGGTAGCCTCGGCTGGTAAAAACTATAAGACATGAATGACTGACCTTGCGGCTTAATGACTGAACTTGGACCAACGTACGGCTTAAAGAAGTTTAGCCCAACGAGGTAAGTATATGACATTCACATAAATTGTAGACTAACAAATTCTTTTTCCTTTTTCTTTCAGGTATGTGCTTCTCAAGTTACGGTGTTCAGATTGTCAAGACTTTTGATAGGTATATGCTTTCAAACCTTTTTATTTTTGTTTAAGTGCTTTCCAAACTTGTTTGTAATTAGTATATGAAAATCACAAGTGAGAGACACATACAGCATCCTGAACTCCAAAGAGGTAGTTTCTACGCAGTTGGGAACAGATTCCACAATTTGAGAGACTAGGTATTATTTTCAGTTTGAAAATCATAAAAATTTGCGTTTCTAGATGAGTACATTGTGTATTATAATTTTACTATTCTCTATGTTTCAGTGCTTGTGTATCATATGCTCTTTTATCCTAGATTAGTACATTGTGTATTATAATTTTACTATTCTCTATGTTTCAGTGCTTGTGTATCATATGCTCTTTTATCCTAGATTAGTACATTGTGTATTATAATTTTACTATTCTCTATGTTTCAGTGCTTGTGTATCATACGCTCTTTTATCCTATATAGTGGATGTAGAGTCTCTCGTATATATTTTACTTATATGTAGATTGTGTTTGTGTTCCTTGAACCTTGAAAGTATTTTCTTTGCCTTCTACTCTAAAACTTTGGTGATTGTTTTAAACATGTGAATGACATCCTAGGATTTTGCACCATCCACTGAGTAAAGGTTCATTTTACTTTGGCTTTTGAAACAGTATATTGTGTGTTGAAAATACTTAATATCTCTGTTTTGGTGTTTGTATGTATAAATAACTTTTTTCATTTAATGAAATAGATGCATCTTGGGATCTACTGTAGTTACTTATGGGAATAATATTTAAATTGTCTGTGATATTACTGCACAGTATGGTAATAATATTATTGAATATCGAATGTCTTTGTTTGCGTTATGCTCTAAACCCTTGGTGATTGTTCTAAGCATGTGAAACCACATTATGGAATTCTGCATTTACTATATCTATACACTAACTGAATTATGGTAATAATATTAATCTTGAATGTCTTTGTTTTGCGTTATGCTATAAACCCTTGGTGATTGTTCTAGTCATGTGAAACCACATTTTGGAATTCTTCATTATACTCAAATGAATACTGTGTTAGATTCTATAATTTATACCCCTTCGCTTGAGTGTTTCCTATATCTATACACTAACTGAAAATGTCATAAATTCTCTTGTTTTACGATATAGATGAACATAGTTGAGACTCGTGCAGCTTATGATAGTATTTTAGTTTAATCATGGTATGGATTTGTTTCTGTTATGTTCTCAATCCTTGGTGATCGGTACAAACATGTTAACTGACATTCTCAAAATTTGCATCATACACTTGTATGATTATTATGTTAGTTTTTACCACTTGTTGTACTCTCTGCCTTAAATCTTTTTACAACACTAGTTAGTGCCTATCTTTTGGTCTCTTAGTCTTTGCGCATGGAACTCTAGTCTTTGCAGTTGGAACTCTATCGAATGATTGGTTGATTTAGTTAGAATGCAATGTGTATTTCTTTATTCCGTTCTATGCCTTTTGTTTTAATCACACTTTTCTCTATGGTTGATGTCAAAATTCAGTTGTAGCCTTTCGGTATATATCTATTCCATTTTGACCTTTCAATTTTTGTTGTTGTTGTTGTTGTTTGTTTGTGTTAAACGCACAACTTGAATTTCAATGTTAGTTTTGTTGAAAAACATAGTTTCTGTATGGTCATGAACATACATAATATATAGTTTTTTAGCTTTGTGTTAGATTATAAAATATGTATGGTCATGAACACTGTTCCTGCATTTTGGTTGGTAGTCCGATAATTCTTTTATCATCATTCTTTGGATGATATATTGATACGCCCAAAATTCGAGGATCACTCAGCCGGATTAGAAATGATAAAAACTCGCCAAGGTGCAAGATGCAACAAGGGAGATTTGATGGATTGAGGGGTCGCACAATAGTTGCGGAAGACTGCTGATATTTCCAACTCCAATCGCTGCTAGATATATCACACTAGTCCAGCAAGAGGAGGCTGTTGCTTGGATATTACACACCAAGAAACAAGAAATGTTCTAGACAAAGAACAAAGAGATAAATTCTTAAAATAAAAAAGAAAATTGATTGATTATTCTCAAATGAGATTACATGAGTTTATATAGAGATATAAAACTTGGTCACAAAGCCAAATATTATTCTTGAAACTAAAACACAATAAAGATAGATAGTTGAATGAAGATTCAACTCTTTGAAGTTTGTCTTCCCAAGGTGTCCTTCCCAAAGTGAGTTGAACTCCATTTTCGTCATCCCTCTTTGACCACAAAATAAAGTAATTATTTTGAGCTTTCTTGGACTTGAATTAGGCTCATAGTGGGCTGGACTTGATAGGTATCATCCCCAATAGTATCTCCCATGCTCTCTTTAGCCATAAGCTCTTGAACTGACCCATTAAGGGTTTCTTTGATCTTTTCTCTCTTTGACTCTTTGGTCCAACTTGCTGATAAGAAACAACATGGGTTGTACCATTTCTTCACATTGCGCTTAGTAGAAACACCTCCTGGTTGCCAAACATAATTCTGGAAGCAACTAAACCAACTGGACCTAAAATTCTTCATGTGAAGAACTAGGTTGACCTCCTTTCGCAAATGAAGCGTAACTTTGTGGTTTGTTGGCCAGATCTTGTGTTCTTGGGCTTGTTGGAAACATAAGAAATCCATTAACATTCTCCAACCGATTTCGTGTCGAAATTGATGCTGAGTTAGTCTGTGTAACACGATCTTTGGCTCATACGCGAAACTGGGACTGGGGCAGATCCATTGATTTGAAATATCCATATCTTTCAAATATGAACTGATTTTAATGTGCTTCCAATTCTCAGTGATTCTAGGATGGATCAAGATTCCAGAACATTTTGGTTCATACCTTGAATCCTTTTGAATTGGTCGGAATCCTCCTTTGAATACTCGTAGGTCCAAATCGCGTAGCCATGAGTTCACCTGAGTTGTAAAATGAATAACTTCTTCATCTGAACTCCTTTGAATACTCGTAGGTCCAAATCGCGTAGCCATGAGTTCACCTGAGTTGTAAAATGAATAACTTCTTCATCTGAACTCCTTTGAATACTCGTAGGTCCAAATCGCGTAGCCATGAGTTCACCTGAGTTGTAAAATGAATAACTTCTTCATCTGAACTCCTTTGAATACTCGTAGGTCCAAATCGCGTAGCCATGAGTTCACCTGAGTTGTAAAATGAATAACTTCTTCATCTGAACTCCTTTGAATACTCGTAGGTCCAAATCGCGTAGCCATGAGTTCACCTGAGTTGTAAAATGAATAACTTCTTCATCTCAACTCTGATTGGACTAATTCCACCTCGATATATGCTCTAGATGAGGTAAAAATGTATCCCAAATAGTAGTTTAGCTGGAAGAGTTGACCTTTGACTTCGTTCGTGGTGAGCAAGACTCAAGGGTCGTCTTGGATGGTCTCATGATCATATCATATATCATTTTGCTTTTTGAAATAGTTAGTGTGGTAAATTATACCAAATTGAAGATATACTATTAATTTTTATAATTGGTTATGAGGAAGCAGATAGGGCTTCAAATTTTAATCGTTTGTTTAATGCTTGGTATTTTATATGATTAAACGTATAACTTGAGGTTGAACACTAGTGATACCACTAGATTTAAGTTAGATATTCAAAGAAACTTTTATTCATATTAGGAGTGGGTATTTTGTTTTGGATGTTTTCATATTCCATTAGAAGATGGAACCGAAAACATAATGAGTTTTTCACTAAAAAAATTAGAGAGAAAATAGTCTAGTTTTTCCACACAAACTTATAAAATTGTATAAATTTATATCTATTGATAAAACATAAAATCAGGATGATACTATAAACTCTAAAATCTATATGTTGAACTCTACTTAAAAACTCAAACATAAGTTGCCCCAAAACACATAAAACATAATAGTACTAGTGTCATGGCCCGTGCGTTGCACGACCTAATTAAAAATAGTGAATTTTAACTTTAAATTAACATTAAAAAAAGAAATAAATAATATGTCTTTGTTTTCCTTCATCAAATTATCATCTTTATCTTCTAATCTGATTCTCGTCTCATCGGCGCCCACCGATCTCATGCTCTCCATCTCCAATAGAGTTAAATCATCCACCGAATGTTTCAATTTCAGCAAAGGTACTTGATTAAATAAATCCAAATTTCATATTACAACTCCCAAAATTCCAGCAAAATTAACATTAGCGATAAAAAGCTTTAGCAGGGATCCATCGAGAGATCATCCTGAAACGGGGAAAAATTATACAATGGGGATGCTACTTACTAATTAGGTAAATATATCAATTTCTTTTTATCCTCAAATTCTTTAATTGAATGCCGTAGATTTGATGATTGTATGATAAAGCAATAATTTCTTTCATTTTTTTTTCTTAAATTTTGATCTCAAAAGGAATTCCAGAACGCAAGTCCAATCATTCTTTTTAAAGCAAGGTTAACAACTTTCACCGTGAAGATGACTCTGTTGCCATTACCCATTAGTCGAAGGTATGGTTTCTTCTTATCTGTTTCTACCTGCTTAAAATCATCTCTTAACATGGATAATATGTTTTTAAGAAATAAATACACGAATACAAAACGTTGCATTGTAGTAAGCTGACTGATAAATAAAGAAAAAAAAAAACAGAAATGATTTGAAGCTTTTTGATTGACTAAACAACATAAGGGTTCTTGATAGTAGGAATTGAGATGTTAGATAGGGAGAACTGCAACTCAAGCTTTAAAGCACTCATCTGCACCTTGAATAAGTGAAAAAAAAAACTTATTAGAAAATTTTCAATAAGTACTATATATACGAATAAAGGATACTTATAAGAACTAAGTAGTTTTCTATCTGAGTGATGTAGGACATACCTCATATGTTTTGGAATATTTCTTTGTACACAACGTTAGTTGTTGTGTTCACCCTTTCACCATTTTCATCAACGATAAGAATCTTCAAGCCCTTCCTACTCTTGATTCTTGACAGTGCAACATACAATTGCCCATGTGTAAATACTGGTCTCGGCAAGTATATCCTGACATGGGAGAAACTTTGTCCCGAACTCTTATTAATTGTCATCGCAAAGCAAGGAGCTATTGGGAACTGTCTTCGCTGAAGCCGGAAAGGCAATCTAGAATCTGTAGGCATTAAGAGCATTCTTGGAAGATAGACTTTGTTGCCGATGTTAACTTTTCCTTCAATGACATGTTTTCCAAGTTGAGTTATTTGCAGCCTGGTTACATTACATAATCTGTATTGCTGGTCAATGTTTCGTAGCAACATAACAGGAACTCCCTTCTTCAATTTCAAAAGATGGTTTGGCAATCCAGAACACTTAATTGAATTAAGGTATTCTGTTGAGAGACCATCATCTCTCTTGCTGGAAGAATCTGAACTGCAGATCTTATTTGAACTATAATATTGATGTGATTCCCCTGGAAGAAGATCCATCATATAATTGTTTACTTCATCAACAACATCATTTGTAGGACATAGTATTGCATGTTCCTTGAAATAATCCCCCTCATCAAGATTGTGAAGCAAAGACGGATATGTGCTAAGTGCGATTGAATTAATTAGATCCAAAGAGTCTTTCAGAAGCATATCTTCAGGTATATCAATCACTGCTTCACCGCTGTTTGGCTCAGATAGTTTACCATCTCCAAGTTTTAGTACCCACTCAGAAAACTCTTTGATGAGATCCACTTCTAATGGATCTGACTCCACAATAAGTCTCATGTTTTTTTGTTAATGTAAGAACTTGGCAAGAGTTCCACAAAGACGAAGAAGATAATGAAGCTTGAACAATCTGTTCTCTACTCCCCCGAACCGCGAACCACGAACCTCAATCAAGTTATCGATAGAACTTGATCACGAGCTTAAGGTATGCTCGTGAACAAGGAGATCTTCGAACAGAAAGGTGTTTAATCTCGGATGGAAGTAAGAACAGAAAGGCGGTTTAGGGTTTTAGAGTTTTAGGGAAGGAGAAGAGAATCGGCGGTTGCCTTAGGGTTTTAGGGCTAGAGGCTATCTTACTGATAACGTGTTGTAAACTAGAGAGTTTAGGGGGACGAAATCTCTTGTCTTATTCTTATTATTAATCACGAGGTTACACATATATATAGTCAAGGGCAAAGCCCAATTACATTAGGATATAAACCGACCTAGTCTAAAAGCCATGGCCGAATGGGCCTTATGGCCTTGGACGTATACGGGCCATATACGGGCCGTGTATGGGCCTGGTTATGGAGTCCATCCATTAAGTGGTTTATAACATTTTTGATTATTCTATATATCACTTCAGGAAGGTTTTTGATGTGGTAGTTTATTTCACTCAAGATTTTATTCATCCTAAATCCATGAATTTCAATTTCCATGGTACGGTGGTTGCTTATTTTAGATGGGTGATCATATCTTTGGATTGAGTTCGTTAGCAGAGCAGACTTGTCTCTCTAGATGATTAGGCCTAATATAGTTGCTTTCTTGGTGAATTTTCACTTAGCTAGAAGCAATTTTGAAAATTGAATTTTCAAGTATTGGATACAGCTCTTCTAGGGGTGCTTTTGGACATCACACAAAGTAATTCTTCAGTAAGTTTTTGTATCTCCATCATATGTTCCAGAATAGGCACTTTATCTGTATGTTTTTAATTTTTGGTAATTCCGTTGATGTTAACTGTCATGGTACTGTGACGGTAAAGATAAAGCGAATGTAGAATTCATGTAAGGGATTCCACCAACGAGAGTTTTATCCTAATCATTTCTTGTAAAATAGACAAGTTATTACCGAACCTTCAAACTTGGGCTTTGGTTTGATTAGGCTGACGATAGACAGACCGTAACATTTTAAATATGCAAAATGGATCTCCGGTAAGGTGAGCAATGTTGTTGATGAAATGGTATAAGTATAATGATGTAAACGATATGGGTAAGAATGGGATGGCTGGCTATGATGTTCGACGCAATTTTGAGCTACACGAAGAGTGGTAACCGTGCCTGGAGGGAACTCTGCTGTCGTAGCTGGTAGAGTGGGTTGTTGCCGCACCACCTTTTTATTTTATTTTGAGTTTTATTTATTTTCTGTAATAATCATTATTATTCTTTTATATCTAAGAAATTATAATTAAAAAGTGCAAGCACCAAAATAGAAATCCAATATCTTATTTTGTTCCCTTCTTCTTTACTAGCTTCCTTTTCAAAGGTCTAGTAGCTAGTGTGCATGTGGAGGTGGACACGGACGTGGACGTGGGCATGGACGTTGATAATGGTATGATCTTCGAGAACCACTTCCTTGGCTACCGCATGAACAAGATGGAGTTGCAGCTATCTCTTTACTAGGTTCTTCTACTGTGGATATATCAGTGAGGACTTGATGTTAGAAATTATGAAAATATCAATTTTAGGTTTTTAATACAGAATGGTAGTAACAAAAATAACGATAGAAATTCTGGAGAAAACTAAATTACCTGTCAAAAATAGAAAAACCCAAAAAAAAGACTAAACTAATCCTACAATTTTTGTGTGTAAATAGTGCATGGTTCTTGCTAATTTTGTAATTGTAGTAATAATATATTAAAAGAAACAGTAATATAAATTAACTTTGAAATTAGTCTATATTGCTTTAATTTCATACATCAATGATTTATAATAATTGATCATTTGCTAGTGTTATTAAGGGACTACGTACGACTTAAAAGAATCCTTTAAGATTACCGATCTTCTTCTTTACTGAAGAAAGCAAATTCAGTTGTATATAGCTTGGGCTACAATGATAAAATAAAACAAGAGAATATAAACAGATATAAGAAGGCATGCACTAACCTATCCTCCGGTGAGTTGTCTCAATTCCTCCAAATTCAGAAAAGAGACAAAGAAGTAAAAGAAACAAAGATAGAAGATGAGCATTGCTTGACATTTTCAAACCCATTCTTAATCCAGAATGTACTTTATTAACAATCCATGTACATATAATTTTTTTCTTCTTAGCAATAATGCTGGACTGGTCTATATGTAAGCTATTGAGATTAACTCTTTTTTATAACCCAAGTATGACTTTCTTTGCATGCAATTTCGCTGTACATAAATTAAACTATCATATAGAGTACAATAAGGGACAAGTCGACATCGAATATTTTCACCATCAACGTTATATGAATGAAAAGCAAAGACTAATTCAATCAATTAAGAGCCACTAACTTGTTTAATATAACACTAAGAATGAACANACAATGATAAAATAAAACAAGAGAATATAAACAGATATAAGAAGGCATGCACTAACCTATCCTCCGGTGAGTTGTCTCAATTCCTCCAAATTCAGAAAAGAGACAAAGAAGTAAAAGAAACAAAGATAGAAGAAGAGCATTGCTTGACATTTTCAAACCCATTCGTAATCCAGAATGTACTTAATTAACAGTCTATGTACATATAATTTCTTTTTTTCTTAGCAATAGTGCTGGACTGGTCTATATATAAGCTATTGTGATTAACTCTTTTATATAACCCAAGTATGACTTTCTTTGCAAGCAATTTCTTGGCACATACGTTGTATAAATTAAACTATCCTATAGAGTACAATAAGGGACAAGTCGACATCGAGTATTTTCACCATCAACGTTATATGAATGAAAAGCAAAGACTAATTCAAATCAATTAAGAGCCACTAACTTGTTTAATATAACACTAAGAATGAACATTTATATAAATTTAAAAGCATATAAACAAATGTTTTTCCTTCATGGACACTTCATCATCAATATTTTTCCAATATATATATTGACTATAAAGGTTAAATTGATTTGTTTTTGATTTTAGTCAATATGCCATTACTATCTTCAATCAGTTTAAGTATATGTATTTACGAATTTTCAAGGGAGCCATGCTGAAGTAGAAGCTCTCATTTGGGCGATGCGTTGCATGATTGGACATGATTATCGGGACGTGGTTTTTTATACGGACTGTTCTGATTTGGTGAAGATGGTGTCTTCTCCTCATGAATGGCCGGCTTTCACACCCTACCTCGACGACATCAAGATAGATCAAGCGGAGTTCTCTTCCTTCTCTCTATCTCTAGTTCCACGTAATGCGAATGTCAAAGCGGATTCTCTGGCACGCCAAGCGCGACTGTCACCGCAGCATGTTTTGTTTGTAAACTCTTTTCCTCCAAATTGGCTCGTTTGAGTTGATTCTATTGTTGTCAAAAAAAATGAGCAGATGAAATCAACAGTGCGGAATTAAGGAACCAAAAATTAAATAAAAACCATAAAAAAAAAATTACATTATTAACTTAAATAATTTAAAAGTGATTGGGAGCCGTATATAACAAGTACCGCATTTAAATTATATTTTATAGTCACTACAACTTTATAATGTACTAAAAGATAACATGTTACAATAGAATAACATACTACTAATTAACAAGACTAAAATAAGAATAGCTAATTGGAACCAAGCTTTCGATATTAAAAAAAACCAGAATGTTTGGGCCATTCGTTGGTCTACCATGCTAGGAGGTGGCATGTGCATAGTGGTTGAATGGTCATGATACGCCATTATCGTATCATATATACCATCGCAATATATACGCATTACTTTAGTGCCACCGTCGAACTAAATTATTGAAGTGGTCGGTCNGAAAAAAAAAAAAAAATTCAAGGGAGATTTTGTAATATAACCTAGTAGTTTATTAGTTTTGAACTTTATGTTGTGTAAAGTTTGAAAATTGACTTTTTAATATACATTACTCCATCCGTTTTTAATATTAGATATTTTAACTGAAAACAAGCATATCAAATGTCTACTTTTATTTTTTTTTACCATTTCTAAAACAAACTGCATAATATAATTTATTAAAAAATATTAAGGTAATATCTAATTTGAATAGAAATTTGAAATCACCCTATAGTGAAAAACAAAAAAAAATCTTTAAAATAGGGGAAAAGTAGAAATAAAACATCTTATATGAAATAGAAGGAATATAAAAGAATATAGACAATAAATATGATCATATATTTCATTCTCAAGAATATAGACAATACATATGTGGTTAGACTTTTCTGTATATTCCGAAGATGAGTACACTTTTTCTAGGATCGTTTTATAGGTTTCTTTCTAACTATTGCGTCGTTTCGTGGAGTCATTTTAACTACTGAACACGATATCGTGTTTTAGTAATGGGAGCGTACAAGATTCACGGTGAGAAGAGTAAGCAATGTAGGATTTGTGAAAACCTGATTTTTTTTAATTAGAATAAAATAATGGGATTACAGAATTCTTTAACTTCAGTTCAAAAAGTTAAAAAAAGGAATTATAAAATTCTGGCACAAAGTATTCAATATCTCGAATCGATCCCTGATAAGTTTGAGACAGAAAAAAATGTAGATGAGACGAAGGCTAGCTCGAACATTGTGGACAATGTCGACCGGTATATGGTTTCCTGAAAAAAAAGTTATGACAAATGTAGCATTAGTTCGACGTGACATGATGAAAGTCTTAGTAAAGATGTTAGCAAGCTGATAAGGAGTATGAACATATGATGTTTGAATGATGCAAGATGAAAATTAATCCTGATGTCTTTTGTTCCTTTGTGAAATATTAAAACTTGTTTTTCATGACTGACTGATTGTTATAGTGAAGAGCTATCAAAACTCATTGGAGAACTGAAGAAGTGCATGAAGGCATTTAACTAACTTCCATAACAATGAATTGCTTCGTAGTTTTCCAACAAATGAGAGCCCACAAAAAGAGGATGATTCCACAAAATGATGCATAAATTTTTTTCGGGATCATTGGACTCTAGCTGAACTGACTGATGACTTTTTGACGTACATTGAAAAAATAACAATGACTAGGACACATTTTCGATTGTCTTGACGATAGACACTAGAATCATGAAGGATTTTGTCCCTCCAATACTTTGATTAAAGGGTTTGCTTCAGTGTTGGTTTGTGCGTTTACTCATCTCTTTTAGTTATTATAGATTCTTTTAAATTCTGTGTAACTCTCTATCTTATGATGTAAATACTTTAATTTTGAGTAGTAAATTTCACATTCAAAGAAACTAAAAAAAACCTTCTTCTAGTCGAATACTACACAATCATGTGGATGGAAACCTATTACTCACCTTCATTTCATGGAGTTTTATTATTTTCTGTATTAATTATTAAAGAGAACTACTGTTTATGATAAACATTTTTAAATAAATTGAAAGCACCTAAATCGAATTCTAATATCTTATTTGTTTTTCTTTCTTCTTTACGTCCCTTTATAGGGTCTCTAGCGTGCATGTGGAGGTGAGCAAGGACGTAGAGGTGGACGTGGACATGGATCTTGACGTTTGCCTCCTCCGCACGAACAAGATGGTGATACAGCTAGCTCTCTAATGGGTTCTGCTAATAAGAATTAATGCAGACTTTATGTTAGAAATTATGAATAAGATCAATTTTAATACAATATAAGCGTAGAAAAAAACCGAAAAACATGTAGGGAAGTGTAAACTATCTATCACGAAAAGAAAGAAAAAAAATACCAAAAGAGAAAAAATAAAATAAGCCTACGATTTTTTGGTGCAAAAAATTATAGAGAAGACAAAATAGAGAATTCATAGATGTTACAAAAAGAAAGAAAAAAAGGGAAAAACATTAAGAGAAGACTAAACAGTCTAAAGTCTAAATTAATCTGACGATTTTTGTGTGCAAAAAATTACTAAACTTATTATATTACTTACGGAATTAATATATCACGAAAAGAAAGGAAAAAAAATGATAGTTTACACTTCCCTATATGTTTACACTTCCCCAAATTAATATGTCGTACATGGGCTTGACATTCAAACATTCTTCTTCTAGCATGTACATATAATTTTCGTTTTCTTCGCAATAATGCTGGACCGGTCTATATATAAGCTATTGAGATTAACTTTTTCTAATAACCCAATTATGACTTACTTTTAAATTTGGTTGATATAAGAAAATTATATAATTATTTGTTTATCAAGAGAAATATATATATTTTTAGAAGTGTATAAATTGACGCATATTTATAGAATAACTTTAATATAATAGTTGAAAAAATATTTTATATTACTTTCATACATCTATGATCTATAATAATTGATATTTTTGGTAGTTTAATTAAGGAATCATGTACGACATGAAGAATCCTATAAGATTACGGATCTTCTTCTTTACGGAAGATTAAGCAAACTAAGCAGATATAAACAGATATAAGAAGGCATGCACTGACCTATCCTCCGGTGAGCTGTCTCAATTCCTCCAACTTCAGAAAAGAGACAAAGATGTAGAAGAAACAAAGATAGAAGAAGAAAACTGGTTGAAATTTTCAAACCCATTCTTCTTTAAGCATATATCTAATTAAGTATGCATGTTCTTAGCAATAATTCTGGACCGGTGTATATATATATATAAGCTACTGAGATTAACTTTTTTTTAATAATCCAATTATGTCTTTCTTTGCATGCAGCGCAGGTAACGTTGATAAATTATCCTATAGAGGTAATAGGGGACAAGGTCGGCATCGAGTGTTTAATAGTATAATGAATCAAAAGCAAAGACTAATTCAGATCAATTAAGAACCACTAACTTGTTTAATATAACGCTAAGAATGAACATTTATTTCAATTTTAAAACATAGAAACAAAAGTTTTGCCTTCGTGGGCACTTCATCATCTATATATTTTCCAATATATATATATATATATATATATATATATATATTTTGACTATAACATTAAAAATTGATTTGTTATTGATTTTAGAAGGGATTATTGGTTATATGATTTTAATGGATTTGGAAATCCAAACAAAAATCATGTGTTATTCAATCATTGATTTTAAAATACTTATCAAAAGATAAACTCTAGAGCTACTCAATTATACTTAGTCAATATGCCATTAGTATCTTTAATCAATTTAAGTATATGTAATTAGGTCAAATGTTTTAGTTGGATTTTGAAAGGAGGTTTTATAAAATAACCTAGTATTACTTGGTTATACTTGGAAAACAATTCATGTTTCAGGAGTTAGGTGAAACAAACCGACCCGTTTTTTTCTTCATAATAATAATAATATAATTAAATACCCTATAATATTTAATTACAACCCAAACAATAAACCAACAACAATTCAACCTACACAGCTGAAGATAAACCAAACCAACTCCAATTTAATATAAATATCATATCAATTATAACCAAATAAAGTCATCAACCTAACATGCTTCTACACAAGGTTCCAATATAAATAACATAATCAAGAACACACAATCAAGACCCTAGATCATCCTCCTCCTCATCGCCATGATTCCACGCTACACATTACCTACACCACAAACACAATGACATGTGTGAGACGATCCTCCCATTTACGAGCTATACACACAAACAAATCAAGAGTACAACCACAAATAAAACATAACAAACCAGCCATTAAACTGAAAACCCAATAACACATTCACCACACCTAAACATCATCAAATAAAACAAGTTATACAACCCAATCACTTAGATAAGCTCATGATCACGCACTCACCTTATCAAACTGATTATAACAATAAATACAACCAGTTGAGACTCTCCTAACGTCTGAAACAGCCCAGAAACTCCCTACAACAAACCACACAACCAAAAACGACTTTATAGCAAAACTGGACAAAAACATCTTAAAATAATATTCTTAAAGACGAACCCCTAAAATAAAAACCAACCGTTAACTATTAAATCTTTCCTGTGCAAAGCTATCCCTATACGTGACGACGCTTCCCACAAAATTTCAGCACGATCAGATCTCAGGCGAAATCGCAATCGATCCCGAAACACCCGCTGGTTTCAATCCGTGACTGAGAAGAAACGCCTCACGAAACTGCCGACATCTCTTAGAATATTAACTCAAATTCACTTCTGTAAAAAGGATACTGTACGAAAATATCTTAGCTATAACCGTACCAAAAATCAATACCTTTCGAGACGATTTGAGCAGTCGTATCCTCCTTCTCCCAAACTCTGACAGTTCTATTTCTCTCTTTACTCTAATGGAAAAGCTTGTTCTCCTTCTCTCTGAGCATCCAGCGGCCAAACCTCTATTACTGAAGAGAACAGAAGCCTGATCCTTGTAGAGAAGAATTAGGGCCTTTTTGGTTTACTTTAATTAAAACAGAAAATAGCTAAACCAATAATTAATTAAACCATCCTTTTGGTTAATCAATAAATCGACCAGCTTAGTAAACCAACCGGAAATTAAACGGACTTCACTCCAATTCTCAATATAAACTTCAATATTACATATTTTTCGGGACACGGGCGTTACATTTGAAAATTGACTTTCTTATCAAAAAATCATATTCATGCATTTTCAAAAAGTTTTTATTTTTTATGTTTTGGTAAACATGTGAAGATTCAAACCAATTTTCAGTTTTTAATACAAGAATTCAACAAAAAAACAGGAAACCAAAATCTAAAACATACAACATTACAAAAGAACACTGTAGAACTCGAGGAGACAAAATGGAAGGTGCAATCGCTGGAGGAGGAGGAATCTCAATTCAATCGGTTTTGCCGCGAGTCTTACTGCATCCAAGAGACATCCCTCAAATACTCTGACGATGCAGGCTTACAGCTTTTCTGAACGCAAAGTTCACCTTTCATCTGCATGGAAAAGCCAAATTGGTAGAATTCAAACCAACAGGAGCCCCCCCCCCCCACCCTCAGAGAAACACACT
>NC_025700.1:10905756-10921805 GCF_000633955.1 Camelina sativa
GGAGCCCCCCCCCCCCCACCTCAGAGAAACACACTTCAGACCACTGGTAGCAAAGAAAATTCGAACTACAAAAGTAAAACCTAGATCGATGGAGAACTAGCTTCATTACAGCCTATGCGCTGATAACTTTAAACCTACATCAAACCCGCCACAACGATTAGACAGCCGCTGTTTCGCGAGAAAAAATCTAAGTCATCGCCATTGGTCTCTGAACAAAGAACCCGTCCGAGTTACATTGTGTCCGCCACAATGGTGAAACAACCCAAACTTTTTTTGTTTTTTACACCCTAATATCTAGTGATCCCATACTCACTAACAACCTAACCCTAAACAATACAATCAGGGGACAACATAAACCAATACAATTAATCTAATAACCAAATAACGAATAAACGAATAAAACAAAAGAATCTATCCAACAGCGTCAATAAGATAAAAAAAAGTCATAAAACAATGAACTAGAAACCTAAAAAACCATTCTAGACCACATCGTTCCATTCTAGAAACCTTGTAGTAGCATAGAACAAACACTCGAACCTCTAGAACATCCTCCTCTTCATCGTCTTGATTCCACAATCACACTTTGCCTTTACCTGCACAACAAAGAACAATTGAGATGTGTGAGTATTATCACAAATACTCAGTAAGGCAATCTATTGGGCTAAACACAAAAGCGAAAAACCAAACACAATCAATGCACAAAAGCAAGCAAACCAGATAACTCTGAACATATGCGTCGATCGACACTACTCGTCATCACGGTTGACATTGCGCCCTTGTGTTGACCGATGCACTCCTTACGTCGATTGATGTAACCTCGTGTCTCCACCAAATCCCTAGTTGCGTCGACCGAGGACTCCTTGCATCTATCGATGCAGTCGCGCGAAGCATCGCCAAACATGATCTCTCCCAACTCCTCTCGGCTCCAACTGTCACCACAACGTCCATGAAGCCAAAACCACCCTCAACAGGCCATGAACACCACGAAAAACACTCACAAACAAGAACACCAGAAATCAAACACACAAAATCACAATAAATTTTAGCAAATATTTATTAATCAATGTACTTTAGCAAAAAATAAAATTATCAATAATGTATAATAAATTTTAATATTTTTTATTAAATTTAGTTTTATTTACAAAATTTTAAACTCTCACATCGGACAGGTCCTTATCTAGTGTATTTATAAACAATACATTATCATTATTTAGGGTGACAAAGATACAGAAAATATATTCTGAAATATTTGCACCTTTTCCTAAATAGAAAGACTGATTCAGTTACCTTCCAGAAGTTTTAGAAAGAGATTATGACATTTCTGCATAAATTAGTCAGAATTTGGAATTGATCCATTGATGAATTCAAGACAGGGGAAAATTGTCTGTGAGATGAAAGGTTGTGGATAGTAATACTATCGACCGGCATATGATCTTCTGGAAAAAGTTGTGACATATGTGGTATGCGTGTATGCGTCCGTCCATTGCCATAATTGTTTAGGCGAGAGATTCATTCGGTGGTGACAAGAGTTTTGGGCAAAATAGTATGTTGAGCCAAAAAAGTAGCATGAGGGGTTATATGTAAACTCCTCGAGAAAGATAGTTGCCCAAAAACTAAGACAAGGAGCCTAGTCATAATGAACTGAGGCAAGATTTATCCTACAATGACGCAAAACACAATTTTGAGAATTATCTATGTGTACGAGGACATGAACACTACTAGAGGATAGCAAAACCACTTTATGGCAAGGAATCGGAAATTATTAAATACTAATATATATAGAATTACCTTATTGGTTAAATAATTGCATGATCGTGGTTTTTTTAGCAAAAAGAAATAAAAAAGAAATTACGTTTTAATTAAAAATACTGAGAAACGGTGCTTTCGGCAGATATTAGTAAAAACATAACAATATTATTAAATAGATAATTGATGTACTAATACATAAAAGTGAAGGTAAACTATGAAATTTAGAATAAATAAACATCAACTATGAAATATATGGATCAGATTAATTTTAGTTTAAAGTTTAGTATATTCGGATTCCGATCAGGGTAGCGTTGGTGATTATGTTAGCTTAGAAGCACTCAAAATACGTGTCACAAAATTTTCTTGTATTAAGTTTATTTCCAATGAATATCATCTATACTCCATTTTTTACTTGTCTCATTGCATGAATTACAACATATATCAAAGAATACGTCTTGCAGTAAACCTCTAGTGTCTTCTACAGTTCTACCAAAATAAAGTAAACCTTTAGTGTCGTGAACCTGAGAATATAATAAAAGTTAATGACAAATATTATATACAAAGTGCTAAAACGAAGTATAATTCAAAGAATATATGAACCTATATACACGTAATTACTGTTTTACCCTGGTATGAAACCATAACATGACACATTCCACCATTGGCAGTTGCAGAAACTTATTTAACATAAGTCACAAAATAATTAATAAATATTAAAAACCAAAAACATAAACGTTAAAAAATAGTGATAACAAAAATATATTAAGAAGTCTTACAAAACTATTTTATAATCTTTCATATCTTGAAATCTTTTTATCACTATCTTATTTTTCATTTTATCTAAGTGCTCTTTTTCAATAAAACAAACTATACAATTATTTAAAAATTGATCACCCATTCGGTTTCGTGTGGTAGTCTTTACAATTTTCATCGCAGGAAACAATCAAAAATAGAAGAAGAAGAATTTTATCTCTCTATGGTGCGATTGTATTACTGTCGTTGAACTCATGAAAACTAGGTATATGTCCCGATAAAAGAAACAATTTATAGACTTTGAGTTTTAGACTTTTAGTTAGTTGGATTTTAATCATTAGTAGTTTTAAAATAGTTGGGCTTAACCTATATTAGCTTAATATATGAATCTGTATAGCTTAAATTATGATACAATTTACATTTAATTTTAGTTTATATTATAAAAAGAGTTTCCGTCACTGTTCAGTGTAGCACAATAATTAAGTGTTATTATTTTCTGAACTATGATAACTAAAATCCTATTGCAAATTTTTTTTTCTTCAGGATTTAGCATGTGGCACGTGCCACACAAACTAAAGCGTACGTCTGCCCCTGCATATCACACATCATTGGATAATTTTTGTTTTGTAAATAACATATGAATCTTCGGTTTGAGATTTCATTTGGTGACGCAATATGACCGAGCGATCTCTTATTCTCCATTATTCAAGGGTGTATAGGGGATGTTCTTGCAAAACGTGGACACGGTCTCTTCCTCCACCCTCGAGATGATCCTCCTCCTCGCGTTCTACCTCGGCATGATTTAGATGGTGGGGTGCCAATTTTTCCTTTCTTAAGTTCTTCTGTTAAGTTTAAACACAAAATTAACATTTTAAACTACCAGAAAATACAAAAATGAAGTTAGGAAAATTTTAAAATATATATATTAGGAATTAATACCAACCTAGTTTCCGGCTAGTAGCCTCAGCGACTCCAGTTTCATGAGAAGCAAAGAAGTAGAAGAAACATGGATAGAAGAAGAGCAATACTCAAGATCTTTGAAACCATTCTTCTTCGTCTCCTTAGTCAATGCACCTAGCCTAACGTACCATATACTGATATATATATATATATATATATATATATAAACATAGACAAGTCATTTTCGTCCTTGCAATAATTATAAGGGTATTTCTATGTCGTGTGATTTTTTATTGCCAAAGTCTATAGTTAACAAATGAAGGTAAGTTTGAATAGCAATATCTGGCTGATAAGAAACAAGTCATCTATTATTTATTAAGAAATTATTAATCCATGCAATTTTGGAAAAAAAAAAAAATGTAGGTTCCAATAATATTATTAAAATGTTTGATATTTTACTAATGCTTTGGCTTGTACACACTACAACACAACACAGTATGGTCTCTAATAGTTAGTTAGTTTGATTAAATCAACTCAAGGCCTCTAATCCATTCTATTAAACTCACAGAAGTCATAAAACTTCATAACTTAACTCATAAAAGATTAACTGGCCTCGTATAAGAGGTAAAAGAGCAAAAGACTTTCAAAATGGATGTTTACAGCCAAATCACTAATCTTGTGTATTCATCTTTTTTTCTTTTTGAAAATTTAATATAAAAATACAACATTGTTCACCCAAAACAACAAAACATATTCTTCATTTATAAACAAAAACATTGGTTTTTATTCTTTTTGGGTTTTAATTTTTTAACTCCCAAAACATTTTAGGATGGAAATAAATTTACGTCATCTCTACAATAACAATGAAATTGAGCTCATTAGACTACTATAGAAACCGTACGAATATCACTGAAGTAACATATATAGCTTGGTTTGTTTATCTAAACTGCAATCCTTTTAGATGGGTGACAACATTTGTACCGCTCACTTGGTGCATTTGACATCTCGTAAAGCAAATTGGCTTAAAATATCAATGAAGGGCAGTATAAACCTACATCAATCCAAAATTTGTCTGAATTTTGATAACTTCGATAGTACATTTTAGAGGTAATTTTTAACACTCTTCTAGAAGTAAATTTTAAGTGGCCGACGTCCAATAGTACGATGGTCAACAGAAAAAGTATTGTAAATGATCATCAAGGTTGTCCAGAAGAAAAGGTCGGCAAACAATTATATTATGGGTAAATTATATGTTATAGCCATAGGACATGTATTATAATTACTTTAGGTAATAAGTGTTGTTTGTTTACATCAAATAGCCACATCCCTTCAAATGGACATTTTTGTCCTGCCAACCGATGAGCTCATTCTAACTGGGGAATTCTCGTCGTTAAGGTTAGTTGCTACAGTGTAAATTAAATATTTAATTACTCATCTTTATCTCACATAGTATTAAATACAAGACAAGACAAATACCAATCCAATTAATGATTAGCATCTTTTTATTCTTTTTGTATGTATAGAGAAACATAATCGAAAGTTAGAAAGGAGGAAACAAAAAAAAATTCTGATGAACGAGTAGGATGAAATTGTGAAGAAGAAGAAGAAAATTGAATTTTGTTTTTCAGATAATATATGACGTGGTTAATTTAAAGTTTTAGTATTTATAAAAACACCAATCTTTTATAACAAAGTAAATAGATTTGGTGTTTTGTTTTTATGTAACAAAAACAAATAGAATGGAATCTGGGTGGTTTAATGTTTGATGTATGACGTATTTGGTGTTGTTGGGTATTTATTTGGGTGTGTTAAATGTTTAATAGCCATGGCAACTAATGTGATGGATGCATTTATGTTGCAAGTGTGTAATGGATATTCCTATATTTATTGTTTTTGGTGATTGGATACGTACAGAACAAGAAGAATGAGAATTTGAACATGACAAAGGAAAGTTTGGTAAGTGTATATTACTGAAACGAAACATTACGTACATGGAGCTGTTGTGACAACCCGTCCCGCTGACCACACTAGCCTCACTGCTAGCCCACTAGTCTCACTGCTAGCCGCCCCAACGGACCCAAGCTGGTCCTGCAGGGCATCGATCCTAACCCATCACTGTGGATATCCCAATCCACCAGTAGGTTATTGGTGCGCCAGGCATTCCTCGAACCCTGGTCCTCACCCTTTAACAACCTTCCCACATGACAAGCTGTCACCAGTTGACCTGCAGATCAAAGTTAATGCATTTGTGGACACTGAAAGTCATGAAAATAACAAGTTTCCAAGGACTGAAAATCCAACAAATTCGATGTTGGAGTTAGTTACTGGGGATGAACGCAAGGACGGGGTAGGGGTCGATCAAAATGAGGGTAAAGAGGATGATGAAGAGGATGATGAAGTGGATGATGAAGAGGATGATGAAGAGGATGAAGAAGAGGATGTTGAAGAGGATGATGAAAGTGAGGACAGTGATGGATCAAGTGGAGGAATACGCTTGAGTCAACTATCGAAAGTAGTGAAGGAGATGAAGAAGATTATGATTACAACAAGTGGACAGATTTTGTCGACAGACAAAATGAGATTGGGCATACCAGAGACGGTGGCGAGAATCAGTCTCCAGCGGGTACACCAAGGGAGTTTAGCCGCTTATTACAATTTTGTACGCATAACAATGCATGTGTACGTGATGGACCACTTCTAGGGAATGGTGATATTCAACCGGCTGATCTATGTACGTACAATACAGAATTTATACCTGATGAAGTATGCGAAGATGCTTGTTTTACGTCCACAAATTCAGAAGAACCTGCTATAGCAAAAGGAAATAGTTTAGTCATTGAAATTGGAGAGGCATCATTGGCTGTGATATCTGAATCAGGGGCTGAATCAGGTGACAGATTAGTCACCTTGAATGAGTCGTACGAAGTTTTCAATGGCTTCGAAGCGATGCGAACTGATGAGGCTGAGTTACTTGATATTGTTGATGCTCCAGTGTTTGATGATTTAGCCCATCTATGAGCAGATGAGACACAAGTTGAAATTGCCACGACAGGGGAGTCACTTTATGTTTTTTAGTTTGTTTCAAACCAAACAAATGTTGCAGCAGACAATGTCTATCCATGCAATCAGAAATTGCTATTGTTTCCATCAAATTCGGTCATTTCCACTAAGATTGGAATTGGTATGTGTCGATAGAAGTTGTCCATGGCAGTTGACTGCACATGTTGTAAAGAGATCTACAAATTTCAAAATCAGTAGGTATGTCGATATTCATACTTGTGACATCGACACTCAGAAGAAATATGGTAAACATGCAACTTATAAATTTGTTGGGGAGAGGATCAAGAGTAGATACAGTTCTACGCAAGCAGGACCTAGAGCTGTTGACGTTCCACATCAGATATTAAATGACTTGAACATTCGCATATCATATTCTACCGCATGGAGAGCTAAAGAAGTGGCAGTGGAACATGTTAGGGGTGATGATGAGAAAAGCTACAGGTTTTTACCGACCTATATGTACCTCCTTCCTAAAGCTAATCCAGGAACAATCTATCACCTCCATTCGACACTAGAAGGTGATGGCAAACAAAGGTTCAAGTATGTTTTTGTTTCTCTTGGGGCCTCTATTAGAGGACTAAAATATATGCGGAAAGTCATCGTTGTTGATGGAACACAACTTCAAGGCTGTTACAAAGGATGCCTACTAATAGCGTCAGCCCAAGACGGTAACTTTAATATCTTTCCTATTGCATTCGGTGTTGTTGATGGGGAGACAGATGCATCGTGGATTTAGTTCTTTGATAAGTTAAAGGAGATCGTTCCAGATGATGAAGATTTAATGATAGTTTCAGACCGACATTCTTCAATATATAAAGGGATCAGTGTAGTATACCTCAATGCGCATCATGGAGCGTATATAGTCCATCTGGAAAGAAATATTTCGACAACCTATAATAGATTTGAAGTTTCGGGATTGTTTATAAGTGCTGCAAAAGCATATCGGGTGAGAGATTTTACAAAATATTTTGAGGAATTAAGGAGTAGGAGTCCTGAATGCGCAACATATTTAGAGGATATTGGGCTGGAGTATTGGACAAGAGCATACTGTAAAGAGGAGAGATACAATATAATGTCAAGCAACACTGGTGAGTCTTTGAATAATGTCCTCACAAAAGCGAAAACCTATCCGATTCTGTACATGGTGGAATTCATTAGGGAGGTAATAATGCGATGGTTTGGTGAAAGGAGGAAAAAAGCTGCCAAGTGTACGTCTTTGATAACTCCTGAAGTTGATGACCGGTTTTTGCAAGAGCTTTATGAATCTGGGAATTTTTCAATTATAATGTCAGGACCGTGGAATTACCAAGTGACTAGCAAGACAGGCAAAGGCAAGCATTTCCATGTTGGTCTAGATCGGTGTACGTGTACCTGTCTAGTGTACACAAGGTTAGGAATTCCGTGCGAACACGGTCTAGCGGCTGCAATACATTTTGGCATAAATCCGAAGTCTGTTGCTGCTTCGTGGTATATGCTTAACGTTTTTACAGCTTTCTTATCAAGAACCTGTTTTACCTATTGAGGATCCAAAAGAAGTCGATATCCCACTTGATATCTCTGAACTTCATTTAATCCCCCCTCCACATAGTAGAAGACCACCGGGAAGGCCTATTTCAAAGAGGATTAAATCAAAGGGAGAAAACCGGGTAAGTAGTTATTGTTTTGAATATGTTATTGCGTTACCATACTCTATATTAGATATGGTAGACCTGAAGTAGCACTTTCCATTTATTATTAACAGAAAACAAGAAAGAAATGTCCTCGTCCAAATAAGTGTACCAGGTGTAGAAGCTCGGGCCATAACAAGAAGACTTGCAAAAATCCGATTTAAAGAACCTGTTTTTTCTGTAAACCGCCCAATGTAGGGTGTGTATTGCTATTCACTTGTTTGGTTTTACGGTTATTGATGTTTCTCCTCGTTTTCAGTTGTTGATGTTTCTCCTCGTTTTCAGTTGTTGATGTTTCTCCTCGTTTCCTCTTTTGACATCCACCTGTAACTATAACACCGATAACTGAATATCAGTTCATAAATATCCTCAGCACCTTTGATTTTAATATCACTTCCAATCAATAACACAATTGTCAAAATACCTTTCTCTTCAGGTCGTATCTGTTTTGGGCACTCATCATCACCTCCCACCCATATTGCCTCATCCCATTTGTGGCCAACATTAATGAGATTTTCAATGTTCTCAACTTGATGGTCTTCCTCCTCATCACGCTAGCAGAATGATCCACGAGAATAATGCTCCCCTGATTCGACCATCCACCTAATAACCACCTATAAGTCAGAGCACCGCCCTGTCAAGGCGGAAGCTGCGGGTTCGAGCCCCGACGAGGGCTCCCAAACACATCGTAAGCTAAACCGGTGCTGATACATGTATAACAAAATATATACCAATTAGAGAACTTAAACTTTTATATCACATGTGTACGTACTATATCAAACACAACCACGTACATACCTCTTTAGCAGCCTCACATGCGAAGATGCTTGATGTCCGGATTGGGCGCAGTTTAGACAGATTATGGATCGATCTTTGAGTAAACGCCTTATCCTCTTCGTCAGACGGTATTAATTTTGCAGGTGATGGGACAGTTTCAAATGCCAGCAGTTGGAGAGCAAGAGCAAATCCATGAACAGCTATTGATCGTCGCTTGCAACTTTTCACTAATCTGTCAACATCTGCAGGACTATTAAACCCTGTAATTGTCTCCATCGTCCTCTCAAATGACAACCTTCCCCATGGGTATTTGAAGAAAAATTCAATATTCTTGGTCATCTCCACTGTTTTGGATGTAGGTTTGACTAGCTGAGTAACGCATGTGAGTACACCATCGACTATTATTATCAGCGACAAAGCAACTTTCTTCCACATTTCCATCTCTTCAGTCTCCAACATCTGGATCAAGTCGGTGATTGTTAGTTCCTTTTTTCCCGAATAGAGTCTTCCAAACAGTCTTACATCCTTCTTCCTTTTAAACCACTGCGTTCACATCTCTCTTTTTTGGATATTTACCACATTCGAGACCTGTCAACTTAGCAAATTTTTGTAATCCAAACTTTATTGGATGACCACCAAAATCAATCCACATCTCATGCCGTTTTCTGACGGTAAACTAATCCATGGATAAGATTTCTTGAGAATGAGGCCTTGTTGGCAGGGATACGAAAAAGCTGCCCAAATAGAGACTTTAACAAGTTTTCCATTTATGTTGTTCCATTCAGCACTTTTGATATTATAGCAAGATACTCTGGTCTAGAATACACATTGATCTTGGTTTCGAGAAAGTGGTCAAGAGCAAATAACCTCCTCGGTAAATCCAAACTCCTTGGAGGAACATTCTCTTGTTCTTCCGGATCCATCCTACAAAGAACAATTTGGTACATATTAGTCTATAAGTACACAAGAACTATGAACCCAAATTCAATGTATACCATAATTTCAATTTATACACAATTACGGTTCTACTGTCTAATCCCATCCACCCCGAATATATAATAATTAAGAGAATTCGAAAACTTTGTCTACCAAATTTCCAATTTCTACACAATTACGATTCGACTTTGTTTCCCCTCCCTAAATACATCGTTATTAAGAGAATTGAAATTTTTTCTAGTCAAACCATTTTCCCCAAAATTGTAATTATGGAACTCGGAAACGTAGGATTTCGCGGCCAATCTCCTTTCAATCAAATGGGAAAATCAATCCAATCACTTACCTTCTTAATCTACTCTGGTAACCTGGCTACTTTGGCGCGAACCTTCAATCTCTTCCTACTCTTCTTTTTCTTCTCCTTCTTCTAGGACTTCTTCTTCTACTTCTTGCAGATCTACACAATCTCTCCCGATTCTTCGAATTGGTGTTCGACAACCAAATCGGACAACAAAATCGCCGTCATATCTCCGGATTCTTCGTCCGTTTATCGTGTAGATTGACAGACGATTTATTTTTACTGTAGAAGATATTTGTTTTTTTAATCTATAAAGTGAAAAAGTGCAACGGTTGATTTAATGAAAAGAAACTGAATTTTATTAACTCTGTTGGGTAACGAAACTGAACTGTAATTGTTCGGTTAGAGGGTATAGTTGTCTTCATTAACGTAGGTGGCTAAAACGTGGAATGAAACTTTGAGTTTTCCTTTATGTGAGAAATTGTGTTTGGTGTGTTCCATGAAAATTTCTTTTATATTATCTCAGCTTTTGCTCTTTGAGTCCGCTTTCAGTCAAGTCAATCCAATCTCGAAAGGTAATAAAAATAGTTTTGGACAAGCTCTACCAATCATAAGTAAATTTTCTCTCTTGGTGAGTTAACTAGTTTCTGTTAATTAAATTGTACTGTTATAAATTTCTGCTAAAGAGCGTTTCGGTGAAGAAAGACGTTGGAAGAGCGATATATTACTCATTTAGAGTCTATTTAGGAATTTTCTTCAGATTGCGGATGCCAGATTAGTAGATTTAGATTCCTTTTGTAGACTGTAGATTTAGATTCCTATTCCTATTATTCTATCGAACATAGAATAAGGCCTCAGAAAATTCAGCTAAACATAAAAATTAAACAATGAGAACAAAAATTGATCAGATAATAAATATTTACAACAACCACCAGTTTAATATATGCTAACATCAGATAGCCCTAAAAGTTTTATTTAACATGCCAAACTACGAAAGTGAACAAAAATATGAACAACTTGCACATTCCATCTATATATATATAATCCTTCATAATTACAAGAGAGATTTTATAACTTTTGATATAATTTGAACTACAATGTACAAGACATTATTTGGACATAGAATTAAGTTACCACTTTTCTCTTTGGTTTATTGGAACGACTTTGCTACGGACCTTGACCTCTACGTGATTTTCTGAAGGTGGTGCATGGATTCGTGACATAACCGGAGGAACGAGTGATGTCATAATAACCATTATTATACTGCCTTCAAAATATCAACTAGCTAATTTATCTTACATAATAGAAGCAGGGAAAGGGGGAAGATAGAAAGTGAAAACTTTACATAAGTCTTTTATGTCTCCGAAATTGCCAAGTATAAACAGTATATGGCTACTGAATGAAATTGGGTTAACACGTTCTATAATTAAGACTGAGACACTGGAAGATGTCACGAGGTACTAACAAAATAAATATCAGACATGGTGGATGCTGGTGGTGTTGACTAATGTTCAAAAACGTGTTTTGCTATAAACCATGTATTTTCATGTCATTTTTTCTTACAAATTACCATTAGTGGTTTAATGAATTTTGGTGGTCTTTCTATTCATACTTAACGTAGATATATACTTAGATTTATCCACAATATTTCTGTCTCATGAGATTGAGAACATGTCGAATCCACCTAATGCAGAAAGTTTAAATGTTGATGAACCAGTTCCTGTTCCTCTTGTGGATATCTATGATCCTAGAAATTGGAATAATCTTGACAACAAAACAAGGAATTTGTTAATTGAAAAAGGACCGAAAAGAGATATAAATGTTGTGTTCCCTATAGATGATGAAACTAAATGGCACTTTGCATATAAGTATTATTTTAGAAAGTTGAGTAATGGAGAGACTGATGATAGGAAGTGGTTGGTTTACTCAAAGTATGTGGATAAGGTGTATTGTTTTTGCTGTAAGTTGTTTCAGACTCATGGTCAATTAAGTTTATTAGCAACCGAAGGTTTAAGAGATTGGAAACATATTGGTGATAGGCTAAAAAAATCATGAGAAAAGTGAGGAACATATGGCTAATATGAGGATTTGGAATGATGTAAAAGTTAAATTTCAAAGTAATCTAACTATTGATAAAGAATTCCAAAAAGAAATTGCAAAACAAAAAGAACGTTAGACAAGTTTTATACAGAATAATTTCTGTTGTGATATGTCTTTCAAAAAGAAATCTCGCGTTTCGGGGTTCAATTGATAAACTTTATCAAGATAGTAATGGTAATTTTTTAGGGATGATTGAGATGATTGCTGAATTTGATTTGATTATGCAGGATCATATTAGACGTATCCAAACTCATGAGATGCATCATCATTATCTTGGTCATAACATTCAGAATGAGCTAATTTCTCTTCTCGCTTATAAGGTCACGTTTTCTATCACAAGTGTTATTAAAGAGGCAAAATACTTTTCTATTATCCTTGATTGTACACCCGACGTGATTCATCAAGAACAAATGAGTATAATAGTACGATGCGTAAATATGTCAAATGAAAGGATACAAATAGAAGAGTATTTCTTAGAGTTTCTAAAAGTGGATGATACCTCAGGACTAGGTCTCTTTAAAGAATTACAAAATGCTCTTAAGTCACTTGATCTTGAGATTAAGGATGTGAGGGGACAAGGTTATGATAATGGTTCTAATATGAAAGGAAAACATCAAGGAGTTCAAAAGCGAATGCTAGAAATAAATCCGAAAGCATTGTTTATGTCATGTTTCTGTCATAGCTTAAATCTAGTTGTTAGTGACATGGCACATTCTTGCTTGAAAGCTGTATCTTTTTTTGGGATTGTGCAACACATATACTTTATTTTCAGGCTCTACCAAAAGAATGGAATGTTTTACTTAAGCATGTTCCATGTTTTACGGTAAAAAATCTTTCTAATACTCGATGGGAGAGTCGAATCAAAAGTGTCAAGGCTATAAGATATCAAACTCCTCAAATAAGGTCAGCTTTACTATAATTATATACTTTGTGTGATGATGCTATTTCAAAGAGTGAAACTGAAAGTTTGGTAGATGCACTTGAAAATTTTGAGTTTTTACTTGGGATGGTTATTTGGCATCACATTTTGTTTGCTATTAACTTGGTGAGTAAGAACTTACAAGCTAAAACTATGTGTATTGATGATGCAATGAAGCAAGTAGAAGGTGTGATGTCTTTTTTTGAGAAATATAGAAATGATGGATTTAGCTCAAGTATGACTATAGCTAAAGGTCTTGCTGATGATATGAATGTTGATGTCGTATTTCCAAGTAAGCGTCGGAGGTTTAGGAAAAAAACAGTTTGACGAGAACAGTCATGATGATGTAATTCAAACACCTGAAGATGCTTTTAAACTTTATTATTTTTTGGTTGTAGTGGATATGGCAATTGCTTCTTTGAGAAGTAGTTTTGAGGAAATGAGAACATTTCAGACTGTTTTTGGATTTTTATATAATTGAGTGAAACTAAAGTCACTTGATGCTATTTAATTAAGAGAAAGGTGCACTAATTTTCATAATACATTTTCTCATTGTGGTTCATTGGATGTTGATTTGGATGACATTTTCTCTGAGTTAAGAATATTGCACGTGACTTTATGGGATGAAGCAATGACACCTATTGAGGTTCTTGAGTTTGTAAAAAACATTGGTTGCTATCCAAACGTTGTTATTGCTTATCGACTTTTACTAACCACTCCTGTGACAGTAGCATCAACGGAAAGGAGTTTCTCTAAGCTAAAATTGCTGAAAAATTATTTGAGATCATCAATGTCTCAAGAAAGATTGAACGGTTTAGCAATTTTATGCATTGAAAAAGATATTTTGGAGAGTTAGGATTTTGAAACAATTATTAATGATTTTGCATCAACAAAGGGTAGAATGAAATGTTTCATATGATCCAAATAATTAATATTTTCTCTTTTGTTTCAGATCTAACTATCTTGTGGTTGGAGTGCATGTGTGGACGAACAATTGAAGCTTCTAAACCAATTTTTTTTTTATCTACTACAAAAAAAATTAATTTTCTTTTTGATAGTGATCTAGTTTTTTTTTTTTACTTTATTTGATATCTAAATTTTGTCATATTTATTGGATATTTTTTTTTTTAATAAAAGGTCCATTTTAAGTGTTTTGCCTAAGGTTGTCAAAACTGTTAAGACAGGGCTGAATATTTGAATATCTGTCATATTTTTAAACAGAGTAAACATTTAAATATTGTATTCCTTTAAAACGAATGCAAATTTTTAAAAGGTTAGACCAGTTTCAGCCTATAGGTTGCATATATACATATGTACTTACATTTAATGATTTTATGTTAAACCATTGTGCCAATGGTTAGTCCAATACTCTTAAAGTATAACCTAATTATCAACCCCAAGAGATATCTAAGACCATCTCTTTCCATTAGAGCAACTTATATGAGTTGCTCAAAATTAAACTAATTATATAATTTATATTAAAATAATTAAAGCAATCCAATAAGAACTTCAAACAAAATACCATTCCCCTAGAGAGAAGGGAGAGAGAGAAGGGAGAAAGGAAAGAAGAAAATAAGAAAAAAAAATTGTCTTTTTTATTTACCTATTACCCAACCAAAAATTGACAAATATCGTTGCTCATAGGTTGCTTTCGATACCTCTATAAGAAACGATTCTATGATAAATGGACAATATTTTGGGTTTTTGATTTACTTTTAAGCTCTAAAATATTAAGCAACCCCTAGAATAATCCTCAGTGGAGATGCCCTAAAACTAGATTCCACAAGTTTATTATTTGGTGACTTTTTTACAAAAAAAAAAAACAAAAATACATACGTTAGCCATAGGATGAGTTTTTTATTTACTTTAAGTCAAAGTGAAAAACATTTTTCATATGTTAGTCACCTCCATAAATCTGGACAACTAAATCCTTCTAGCAAAGAAACCGAACACTTGTAGTTACTTAAGTCAGTTAAGAATGTTTTCCTTCGAGTGACTAAATGAAGAAAATCTAGTTGCTACAGTAAAAGAAGAAAATTATATTAGTGAGTTGCTACAGAACTCCTACAAAACAATAAAAAATATTAAAAATAATTATATTTTTTAAGTTTCTATTTCTTTTTGTTTTCATATTTTCTCTCTTTTCACTTTCCTAATTATTTTTTAGTTTTAACTTTGATTCTACTTCTTTTTTTATCTCTCTTTTAAGATTCATTTTACTATATTAATTTTTTAATTTTGATCTATTTTTCCTTTTTTTTTTTTAACTTTGAATCTTATTATGTTATTGAAAACAATTTCATATTATTATTACTATGTACATGGTAATACACTGTGTTTTTATGTGTACGTACACATTTGAAATAATTTCTATGCATATAAAACCTTATTTGCAGCAAGTATTTTACAAATATACCACCAAAAAGTTTTCAATAATACGTTTATAAATTAAATCATCATTTTATTGAATATACCTCATGTACGCCTATCACTAAGTTTTATATAGGCCATGTTCTTTTCACGATTGCTGCCACACCTCCGCCGACCAACAAATTACACTAACTTTTTCTTTTCCTATCGGTGGTTTCTTTCTCATTCTTTGCTTCTTTATTTTTCTTTGTTCATTTAATTTATTGTCGCTGGTGTCGCTCGTTTTTTCAGCGACTGTTGGTAAAACTAAAAAATGTCGCTGCGACTGCTTTTATGGTATTGTTGGTGTACTCCCGCTAACTTGGATCTCAAGTTACTTGTATTTTTTTAGTCGCTGACCGCTAATCCAGCGATCGTGAAAAGAACATATACTACTAACTGTGTACATGGAGGAATTATCTGAAAGAGAATCATTTACGTATACGATCACAAAAAGTATGGTATAGGTGAAGTGAATAGTTTA
>NC_025700.1:10922589-10923452 GCF_000633955.1 Camelina sativa
AGGAGGGATTCATGGGCTGGACTATGATTGAGGTCATCTAACTTGGTCAACAAATCTCAAACAACTTGAGCTAATCTCTAGACATATATTTCTAAGACATATTTAATCCACTCTCATGGCGAGAAATAATCAAAATCATGCATCTCTAGACTTGTTCTCACAAAGTAAAGAATCTACACAAGTAGGCATTAAGCAATATGTCAAATACCAAACAAGACCTCTAATCTCTTAGCAAGCCTAATGGTAAACTCTAGATCTAGCCTTATCTATGCTTCTTAAACATTGGTGTGATGCTAAGATGCTTGAAATCAGATCCTACCCTCTCAGTTATAGGACCAACATTAAGAACATCTAGCCTAGAAGAGATCTACAACAATCAAGCTTGACCAAATCAAACAAACCTCAAACACAACCCAGCCTAACCCATCCTCAAGATCCTAAGCAACTACTCACAAGAACACATGATGAACAACAAAGTAATAAACCCAGAAAATACCGAAACTTGCATCAATAGAAAGATAAAGGAAATATCTACAATATTGAAGAAGGAATCAAACACGAATTCTTAATATCTTGAAAGTTATGGAACCAACAAAATCCAAGAATCTTATGTTTTTCTCCTTCAAGGAGGTACAAGATCTAAAAATAAAAGTGCAAAAGGAATAATTCCCAAAAGGGTAAAAACTAGGTTTTTGACTAATTAAAAAGCTGGCCTCTCTAAAAAGTTGGACTCCTTTGTGACTGTTGGTACAAAGCCTTTAAATAGAAAAAGTAGTGGAAGCCCTAAAAATGCTAAAACACAAAATAGCTAGGCGGCTCGGCCAACTCGACCCGGTGCTCGGTCGAGTGACCGGTCGAGTTGG
>NC_025700.1:10925547-10928425 GCF_000633955.1 Camelina sativa
CATCAAATCACAACATGCTTCAATTTAGACCAAATGCAATGCAGGAATTCAAGGCTTGGTTCAATCTTATGCTTCTAACTACTCAACTAGCATCAAAGTACTATTAACTTGGGCATTGATCCTAGTTTAGTGAATTAAACAAGCTAACTAGGCAAAACTCATCATAGATCCCTAATGCAAATAATTAACAGTCCTACATGAAACATGCTAAAAAAGATGCTATTATGCAATGCAAACTACATGAACACTCTTTTTGTTTTTATAAAGATTTTTGCAAAAATTTTCAAATTTTTAGGGGTTTTCTATGCCTTAGATGCTATGCAAATACTAACATGATGATGATAAAAATTTGAAATAAGAAAACACAACACAACATCAAATGCTATCTCAAACCCTCCACCAAACTTAAATCACAAGTTAAGAGGATTTAAGATAGAAAACAAAACACAATGTCAAATGCTATGATATTTACAAGTGAAGGTGATAGTGATACCTCAAGGATTGGAGAAGAAACTGTCCACATCCTCATTCATGCTGTCAAATGTGTAGTTGGGGTCTGGTTGGTGACTTGGAGAAGGTGATTGGGGCAGCTCGACGATGGGAACTGACTGGGACTCGGTCGAGTACCTCTCGTGGGCTGGTCGAGTGGGCTTACGAGTCTACTTCCCCAAGTCCAAATCTCTCCATACCCATCTACACTTTCATTGAAAGGCCTGTCCAACACAAACATAAAAGAAAACACATCAAAACTACAATTAAAATAAAGCTTATTTACAAAGGATACCTTAGGGACTTCCTCCCTAGTGAGCTTGTTTAGAGTCACTAAGCTTGACTTTGGTTGCCTTCTTAGGCTTTGTTTAGATACCAAGGAGGTGATGAAATCCTCCATGGCACTTCTTGATCACTGTGAGTCTGATCCTTGATCACCTCCCCCTTAACACACAAACCATATTTCTTCTTGATTTTGAGCTTTGGTCTTGCTTTCCTCAAAGACCTCTTGTTTAGCTTGACTTGGAGATCCTTAACCATACCAGTCAACTCTTGAACTGACCTCTTAAGCTTTTCCACAGGATCCTCTTGAAGAGAGAGATTGTCCTTTGGAGTTGCCACTTCACTTAAACCTTCATGACCACCTTTGTCCTTGATAGTAAAAGGTTGATCATCAATGGTAGGAAGGTTGGTTGGGTTATAGATGTTAAACTTCATAGCTATATCCTCAGAAATGTTCAAGGTCACAAGACCTTCCTTAACATCAATAACAGCTCCAACTGTGGCTAAGAATGGCCTCCCAAGGATGATAGGATCTTCAGGTTCCTTGTCCATCTCCAATACCACAAAATCTGTATGAACCCTTGCTCTTCCTATCTTGACTGGAATATTCTCCAATTTGCCAACCACATCTCTGTTTGAACCATCAGCTAGGCATATATGAAGGTTGGTGGACTTGAAGTCAGTGTGCCCAAGCTTTTGTGCTATAGAATAGGGCATCACACTGATAGATGCTCCCAAGTCACATAAGCACTGGTTGTAGTGAAGATAGCTAAGTGTGCAAGGCAGATAGAATGGACCTGGATCCTTAAGCTTAATTGGGATGATTACTCCTCCAAGGTCTTCAAGATCCTTCTCATCTTGAGCTTGAGCCTTCTTCTTTGATAAATCAAGCAAAAAATCCTTATAGAGAGGATATGGATCATACTGTTCCAAGGCAGGTCCTCTCTCTTCTTCTTGGTAAGCAATGATGATCTCTTGTATGGCCATCACTTCTTCTTGTTTCTCAATCACAACCTCTTCCTTCAAAGCTTTCTCTTCCTCTTGTTGCAAAGCCAACATTTCTTTTTTCTCAATGATTTCCCTTAATTCCTTAAGCTTCTGTGCCTTGAAACGTCCTGGGAATGGTAGAGGCGGTTTGTAAGCAGGAGGGATGTACTTAGCAGGCTTGACAGCTTCTGACTCTTCAGCTCGATCGACCACTCGAACACTCACTCGGTCGAGTGCTTGCTCGAGCACCTGGTCGAGTGCAATACCGGATTCAGTCTGCTTTGCACAAACTTCACTCTGAGCTTCAAGAAATGACCAATCCTCCCCAACTTGAACTTCATTGTCCTCAGTGACTTCTTCTTCAAAGATATGAATGGCTTTGGCAGTAAACTCCCTTGGGTTTTGAACTGCTTTTCTAGGGAGTTGGGTGGGTTTTGGAGCTGAAGTAGATGCTATATTGCTCTCCATATACTTCACTCTTGAGTTCAGACCTTCAAACTTCATATTGAGATCATTATACTGTGATGTTAACCTTTGATTCAACTCAGCAAATTGTTTAGCCTCCTCAAGCTTTCCATTGGCTTGCCCAACCAGGAATTGTTGCATCATAGCTCTTAAGTCTTGTTCCTGACCTTGGTTAGTCTGAAACCCTGGTGGGGGACACAATTGGGGCTGGAACACCTGTTGTTGCTGCTTGGGTATATAGTTTTGTTGCTGTTGAGGTTGTTGAGGTTGTTGAGGGGGTAGAATTGATCTTGCGGGTTAGCCACATTGTTACTCCTATAAGAGAGATTGTTATTCTTGAGTCCTCCTTGGTTGTAACCTTTGAATCCTCCCTGGTTTTGCATGTAGCACAACTCAGCAAACTCCCTATCTCCTTCTTGGACTGGAGCTTCTTCTTCACTAATGAAGTGGATTGTCTGTGATTGGCTTAGTAGGATTTTGTCAAGCTTCTCATTGACCATCTTCAAATCCTTCTTGTACTTGTCCTCTTGATCAATAGATGTGGACCTTATTGTTCTGTCATAGTCCTCATTATAATTTCCATCAGACTGAGCAAGGTTCTCAACCAATTCCCATCCTTCTTCCACATTCTTGTTGAGGAAGTTGCCATTTGAAG
>NC_025700.1:10929886-10933285 GCF_000633955.1 Camelina sativa
ACTGAGTCTGGAATCCTTTAAACCTCTCCCAAGCTTCACAAAAGCTCTCATTATTCCTTTGAGCAAACCCAGAAATTTCATTCCTCAACCTAGCAGTCCTTGCATTGGAGAAGAACTTGGCCAGAAAAGCTTTCTTGCATGCATCCCATGTGGTTATTGCTCCAGTAGGAAGTAGGAAGAGTCTTCTCCCAGATATGATCTTTGTCTCCAAGGGAAAATGGGAATAGCCTTAACTTGAAGCCATCTTCACTTATTCCATTGATTTTTGTGAGTCCACATATCCTGTCAAACTCATCAAGGTGATCTAGAGGATCCTCCATTGGCAACCCATGAAATTTGTTGGCTTGTATCATGGAGATCAATCCACTCTTGATTTCATAATTATTATTGGCAACTGCAGGAGACACAATACCAGCTCTTTGGTTGTGTGTGTTAGGTGCATCCCCAGCACCAATGTTTCTTGCCCTTGGAGCTTGTTGATCTTGTTGCTCCATTAGCACTTGTTGTTCTTGTTCCTGATTGATTCTTGGTTTCTGCTGTCTCGGGTCCCTTGGTGGTCGGTTGATGTGATCAAGGAGTCTCTGAAGATTGTGGTGACCCTCTGATCTTGTTTGCATTAACAGACACGAGTACAGACTCGAACAGGCACTCGGTCGAGCGCAAGCTCGAGTGGATGGTCGAGTCGACTGGGAAGTGACGTCTATTTGTATCCGGCTTCTGACTCGATCACAAACTCGAACACTCACTCGGTCGAGCGGAGGTCGAGTTGGAGGTCGAGTTGGTACCTAAAACTCAATCACAAACAAGCAGTAGAAGAATCGAGATCAGTAGCGAACAAGGGGATAAAGGAACTTAATTAGACTTCTATTGATCCTAATTGTCACAAAAACACACTCAAATAGGCAACGGCGCCAAATTGAAACTAGTATCTTTCTTGGTGTGTGAAATGGAATGTGAATGAATGATATGATGATGAACAATGGTGAAAGCAAGGTGTTTCAATTCCCCTTATGCAATTGTAGTATAAGAGGTGTCAATCCAATCTGAGAGTTTGCAAGCAATCAGGATGTGCATAAATGTCTAAGTCAAGCCAAATATTAAGGATGTTTGTCACTAACAATCCTATGATGAAATGTAAAATGCAGAATGTAAAAGCTACTAGAACTAGGTGCTAAATGTAAATGAAACAGAATGATTATAACAGTTATGAAGCTAGAACAGAAATAGAAACTATGGTAATGAACTAATGCAAGGCAAGTAATGAACAAGACACTAAGTAAATGCAACAGAAACGCAACTAGAATGAGATGAAGCAATGACACCTATTGAGGTTCTTGAGTTTGTAAAAAACATTGGTTGCTATCCAAACGTTGTTATTGCTTATCGACTNAAACTCGAACACTCACTCGGTCGAGCGGAGGTCGAGTTGGAGGTCGAGTTGGTACCTAAAACTCAATCACAAACAAGCAGTAGAAGAATCGAGATCAGTAGCGAACAAGGGGATAAAGGAACTTAATTAGACTTCTATTGATCCTAATTGTCACAAAAACACACTCAAATAGGCAACGGCGCCAAATTGAAACTAGTATCTTTCTTGGTGTGTGAAATGGAATGTGAATGAATGATATGATGATGAACAATGGTGAAAGCAAGGTGTTTCAATTCCCCTTATGCAATTGTAGTATAAGAGGTGTCAATCCAATCTGAGAGTTTGCAAGCAATCAGGATGTGCATAAATGTCTAAGTCAAGCCAAATATTAAGGATGTTTGTCACTAACAATCCTATGATGAAATGTAAAATGCAGAATGTAAAAGCTACTAGAACTAGGTGCTAAATGTAAATGAAACAGAATGATTATAACAGTTATGAAGCTAGAACAGAAATAGAAACTATGGTAATGAACTAATGCAAGGCAAGTAATGAACAAGACACTAAGTAAATGCAACAGAAACGCAACTAGAATGAGATGAAGCAATGACACCTATTGAGGTTCTTGAGTTTGTAAAAAACATTGGTTGCTATCCAAACGTTGTTATTGCTTATCGACTTTTACTAACCACTCCTGTGACAGTAGCATCAACGGAAAGGAGTTTCTCTAAGCTAAAATTGCTGAAAAATTATTTGAGATCATCAATGTCTCAAGAAAGATTGAACGGTTTAGCAATTTTATGCATTGAAAAAGATATTTTGGAGAGTTAGGATTTTGAAACAATTATTAATGATTTTGCATCAACAAAAGGTAGAATGAAATGTTTCATATGATCCAAAGAATTGATATTTTCTCTTTTGTTTCAGATCTAACTACCTTGTGGTTGGAGTGCATGTGCGGACGAACAATTGAAGCTTCTAAACCAATTTTTTTTTTATCTACTACAAAAAAAAATTTCTTTTTGATAGTGATCTAGTTTTTTTTTTACTTTATTTGATATCTAAATTTTGTCATATTTATTGGAGAATTTTTTTTCTTTAAATAAAAGGTCCATTTTAAGTGTTTTGCCCAAGGTTGTCAAAACTGTTAAGACAGGGCTGAATATTTGAATATCTGTCATATTTTTAAATAGAGTAAACATTTAAATATTGTATTCCTTTAAAACGAATGCAAATTTTTAAAAGGTTGGACCAGTTTCAGCCTATAGGTTGCATATATACATATGTACTTACATTTAATGAGTTTATGTTAAACCATTGTGCCAATGGTTAGTCCAATACTCTTAAAGTATAACCTAATTATCAACCCCAAGAGATATCTAAGACCATCTCTTTCCATTAGAGCAACTTATATGAGTTGCTCAAAATTAAACTAATTATATAATTTATATTAAAATAATTAAAGCAATCCAATAAGAACTTCAAACAAAATACCATTCCCCTAGAGAGAAGGGAGAGAGAGAAGGGAGAAAGGCAAGAAGAAAATAAGAAAAAAAAATTGTCTTTTTTATTTACCCATTACCCAACCAAAAATTGACAGATATCGTTGCTCATAGGTTGCTTTCGATACCTCTATAAGAAACGATTCTATGATAAATGGACAATATTTTGGGTTTTTGATTTATTTTTAAGCTCTAAAATATTAAGCAACCCCTAGAATAATCCTCAGTGGAGATGCCCTAAAACTAGATTCCACAAGTTTATTATTTGGTGACTTTTTTACAAAAAAAAAAAATACATACGTTAGCCATAGGATGAGTTTTTTATTTACTTTAAGTCAAAGTGAAAAACATTTTTCATCTGTTAGTCACCTCCATAAATCTGGACAACTAAATCCTTCTAGCAAAGAAACCGAACACTTGTAGTTACTTAAGTCAGTTAAGAATGTTTTCCTTCGAGTGACTAAATGAAGAAAATCTAGTTGCTACAGTAAAAGAAGAAAATTATATTAGTGAGTTGCTACAGAACTC
>NC_025700.1:10934019-10936728 GCF_000633955.1 Camelina sativa
TCAGTTAAGAATGTTTTCCTTCGAGTGACTAAATGAAGAAAATCTAGTTGCTACAGTAAAAGAAGAAAATTATATTAGTGAGTTGCTACAGAACTCCTACAAAACAATAAAAAATATTAAAAATAATTATATTTTTTAAGTTTCTATTTCTTTTTGTTTTCATATTTTCTCTCTTTTCACTTTCCTAATTATTTTTTAGTTTTAACTTTGATTCTACTTCTTTTTTTATCTCTCTTTTAAGATTCATTTTACTATATTAATTTTTTAATTTTGATCTATTTTTCCTTTTTTTTTTTTAACTTTGAATCTTATTATGTTATTGAAAACAATTTCATATTATTATTACTATGTACATGGTAATACACTGTGTTTTTATGTGTACGTACACATTTGAAATAATTTCTATGCATATAAAACCTTATTTGCAGCAAGTATTTTACAAATATACCATCAAAAAGTCTTCAATAATACGTTTATAAATTAAATCATCATTTTATTGAATATACCTTATGTACGCCTATCACTAAGTTTTATATAGGCCATGTTCTTTTCACGACTGCTGCCACACCTCCGCCGACCAACAAATTACACTAACTTTCTCTTTTCCTATCGCTGGTTTCTTTCTCATTCTTTGCTTCTCTATTTTCTTTGTTCATTTAATTTATTGTCGCTGGTGTCGCTCGTTTTTTCAGCGACTGTTGGTAAAACTAAAAAGTGTCCCTGCGACTGCTTTTATGGTATTGTTGGTGTACTCCCGCTAACTTGGATCTCAAGTTACTTGTATTTTTTTAGTCGCTGACCGCTAATCCAGCGATCGTGAAAAGAACATATACTACTAACTGTGTACATGGAGGAATTATCTGAAAGAGAATCATTTACGTATACGATCACAAAAAGTATGGTATAGGTGAAGTGAATAGTTTAGGGTAAGGTTTGGAGGGTCATCAAGGAGGTTTTACCTGTAAAATAAAGTTCTTAGAAAATTTAAGATAAAACATAGGTAAGTGTGGTTTCACGTCGAGAAAATGATTCAACAATGAAACTAGTATCTTTCTTGGTGTGTGAAATAGAATGTGAATGAATGATATGATGATGAACAATGGTGAAAGCAAGGTGTTTCAATTCCCCTTATGCAATTGTAGTATAAGAGGTGTCAATCCAATCTGAGAGTTTGCAAGCAATCAGGATGTGCATAAATGTCTAAGTCAAGCCAAATATTAAGGATGTTTGTCACTAACAATCCTATGATGAAATGTAAAATGCAGAATGTAAAAGCTACTAGAACTAGGTGCTAAATGTAAATGAAACAGAATGATTATAACAGTTATGTAGCTAGAACAGAAATAGAAACTATGGTAATGAACTAATGCAAGGCAAGTAATGAACAGGACACTAAGTAAATGCAACAGAAATGCAACTAGAATGAGACAAGAGATAAGACAGGACAACTACAAAGCATAAACGAAAGTTCTGGGGATGAACTTGAGCAAGCACTCGATTGAGTGTAGATCGAGTGCAGGGTCGAGCTGGACAAATCCGCAAAACAGAGCAATGCAAGAAAAACAGAGCAATACAAAAGCGAATCAAACAACAAGATTTGAGCTAGGAAATCAATAAACAAGAAAGGTCTTGAGGAGGGATTCATGGGCTGGACTATGATTGAGGTCATCTAACTTGGTCAACAAATCTCAAACAACTTGAGCTAATCTCTAGACATATATTTCTAAGACATGTTTAATCCACTCTCATGGCAAGAAACAATCAAACTCATGCATCTCTAGACTTGTTCTCACAAAGTAAAGAATCTACACAAGCAGGCATTAAGCAATATGTCAAAAATCAAACAAGACTTCTAATCTCTTAGCAAGCCTAATGATAGTCTCTAGATCTAGCCTTATCTATGCTCCTTAGACATTGGTGTGATGCTAAGATGCTTGAGATCAGATCCTACCCTCTCGGTTATAGGACCAGCATTAAGAACATCTAGCCTAGAAGAGATCTACAACAATCAAGCTTGACCAAATCAAACAAACCTCAAACACAACCCAGCCTAACCCATCCTCAAGATCCTAAGCAACTACTCACAAGAACACATGATGAACAACAAAGTAATAAACCCAGAAAATACCGAAACTTGCATCAATAGAAAGATAAAGGAAAGATCTACAATATTGAAGAAGGAATCAAACACGAATTCTTAATATCTTGAAAGTTATGGAACCAACAAAATCCAAGAATCTTATGTTTTTCTCTTTCAAGGAGGTAAAAGATCTAAAAATAAAAGTGCAAAAGGAATAATTCCCAAAAGGGTAAAAACTAGGTTTTTGACTAATTAAAAAGCTAGCCTCTCTAAAAAGCTGGACTCCTTTGTGGCTGCTGGTACAAGGCCATTAAATAGAAAAAGTAGTGGAAGCCCTAAAAATGCTATAAGACAAAATAGTTAGGCGGCTCGGCCAAGTCGACCCGGTGCTCGGTCGAGTGACCGGTCGAGTTGGCTCCTCTTATGCTCCTTCCACTCGGTCGAGTCCCTCTCTGCACACGGTCGAGTGTCTGGTCGAGTGGGCGGTCGAGTGTCTGGTCGAGTGGGCGGTCGAGTGGGACTCCGGACCTTGGTTCTTCAGCCTTAACTCTCTTGCTTTCTCCTCATGATTGCTTCACTTCTCCTCAGCATTGCTTCCATGCTCCTTAAGCTCCAAAATCACCTGTTTA
>NC_025700.1:10936804-10962248 GCF_000633955.1 Camelina sativa
GGTCGAGTTGGCTCCTCTTATGCTCCTTCCACTCGGTCGAGTCCCTCTCTGCACACGGTCGAGTGTCTGGTCGAGTGGGCGGTCGAGTGTCTGGTCGAGTGGGCGGTCGAGTGGGACTCCGGACCTTGGTTCTTCAGCCTTAACTCTCTTGCTTTCTCCTCATGATTGCTTCACTTCTCCTCAGCATTGCTTCCATGCTCCTTAATCTCCAAAATCACCTGTTTATGCATGAAAAGATGCAAATGCAATGCAACTAAACTCTAATGCAAGAACAGTCCTAAAGCTATGCAATAATAGTCAAAATGGATAGCAAAAAATGCAAAAGATATGAATATATTAAGGGAAAACAATGTAAAATATATGAACTTCAAACAACAAACAACATGTGGTTAATCTTGGTATAAAAGTGGATTTGACTTGTAACAAGTGATACAGATTCGAAGTCAATGCCATTCACTATTTCCTAATTGGTATGTAGTTAATCTAAACGTTGCTAGGTGTAGGCTAGCTAGTTAAGTGTGAAAATATTAAAAACGATATAATGTATTATACAAAAAAGTTATTCAAATTAGTTTATACAAAAAATATTATACGACCTAGATATATTAGAGAGTATATATACCCCCTTTAAATAAACAAGAAGGAGAACATGTACGTTTCAATCTAATATGATCGTATACGTGTACAGTTTATGGTTTAATTTTTAGTGGTTATGTACTTTTAAGTCAGATGATCGTGTAACGTGTAGGGTTAATTTATTTAAGTTTTGTGTACATTTAAGTAAATATGAACATGTGCATAAACAGTTTAAGGTTTAAATGTTAATTTAACATTTTTAACAATGAAAAATAAAGATACGTACATGAGTGATTGTGTACGTAAGGCGAATTAGTCAAACAATCATACACAAACAAATATGTACACTAGTGACTATAAATGAAGGTTATAATATCACATTTTCTCTCCCCACTCTCATGATATATGCTATGGTAGTTTGGTTTTATTTGATTTAAGACTTTAAATTAATATGATTGTGTACGTATATTGTTTAGTGATTTTTTTTTTTGATTTATTTAGAGGTTGTGTACGCTTTAATCAATATGATCGTTTACATATATGATGTACCTAATTTCTAGGAGTTGTTTATGTTTAAGACAATATGTTCGTTTACGTATACGGTTTAAGATTTTATTTTAGGGTTTATTTAGGGGTTGTATACATTTAAGTCAATATCATGTATGTTTACGGTTTAATTTTAGGGTTTGTTTAGGGGTTATGCCCGAGAGTTACAAAAAATAAGAAAAAGTGTTAGAGAGTGTTCTTGAGAAACTTTTGAAGATTCTTGGCTTGTGTGGTAAGATCTGTTCCTGGGGAGTGGAGATCTAGTGCTAGGAACGAAGGATAAGCCTTCTAAGGTGTTGGATTCGTAATTTTGGGGTCATAAACTTTCTACAAAAGAGGTGAGTGCATGACCATGACTGATCTAAGCTTGAGAATCCTTTGTTTTGCATGTTTCGTAGTTGTTTCAAATATTATCACTACCATGTACATACATAGTAACAATTTGTGTCTTTATATATACATATATATATACACGTACACACATATATACGTATATATAAAAATAATTTGTATTCATATTAAACAATTTTTGTAACATGCTTGTTTAGAATTCGTATATGATTATATACATTTAAGTCAATTTTGTGTGCGCATATGATTTAAGGTTTATTTCTAGAAGTTGTGTACATTTGAGTCAATATGATCATGATAATTGACATGTGAGCTAAGAAGATGACACTAGTGGGTTTATGGTGCCGGTAATCGTCTTATTAAACCCACCAAGGAACGTAATTATAGAGATGTAGAAATTAACAACTTAGAAACCTTTGAAAATATTTGTAAACCTAGGGATTGTGTATATTTAACTCAATAGGATCATCATGTACGTATACAATTTACGGTTTAATTTCCAGAATTTATTTAGGGGTTACGTATATTTAAGCCAATATAATCATGTACGTGTGTGATTTAGGGTTTAATTTGTATAGTTTGTTTAGGAGTTATGTACATTACAACTATATTTGTTTAAGTACTTTGTTGGCAGATGTAATATTTAGTTCATTTAATGCATTTTGATGGAGTGATGGTGTTTTTAGTTAATCTTCCTAATAAACCCATTGCTGACATAGTTGTAGTCTTGTAGAAATGTTTAAAATATAAGCTACTGTATATCCTCGGGAAAACGGCCAAAATAAACCCCAACAATTTGTCAAACGTTTTTTTATACATAGACTTCAATACCCTACAAATAACAACCTCAATCATGTTAAAATTCAAATTTGTTATTTAAACTATATGAAATATTGTTAATTTTCTCCTCTGCAAAAAATTGATATAAACCCTAAAAGTTGATTAAACTTGTGACAATACTTAGTCAGAACATCTATGTTTAAGTCAATATGATCGTGTACCTTTAAGTAAATACGATCATTGAAACAACCCGACCCATGTTTTTTTTAATAACCTAATATCTAGTGATCCCATACTCACTAGCATCCTACCCCCAATCATCAACAACAACAGCGGATAACAAAATAATAAATCCAATAACCAATAAAAGAGATAACATAACACCCATCCAATAGCAATCCAGAACATAATCAAATCATAAACCAGCAATCCTAACATCCGTTCTAGACCACTAAGGTGCACTCCAGCATCCTAACAAACACACAGAGCAAACAACCGAGCCTCTAGAACATCCTCCTCTTCATCGCCTGGATCCCACAATCACACTTTGCCTTTACCTGCATCAAAAACACAAATTGAGATGCATGAGTATTTAATAAACACTCAGTGAGGCAATCCTCCCATCTAGTGGGCTATACACACAAGCAGTAAGATCTCTCATGCCACAAACAACAACAATAAAACAAACTAGGAACATGCACAAAGCGACCCGACACAATCCGGTTACTGTCAGAAGGGTGTCGGCCGATACCCGAAGGTGTCGACCGACACTGGACATTTAGTGTCGACTTGGATGTCGACCGACACCTGCTCGACACTCCCAAAACCCTAACGGTGTCGACCGACACCTCCATATGGTGTCGACCGACACCTCCATATGGTGTCGACTGACGCTCGCTAAGTCCTCGAGCTGTCCTCGCGTTGGTGTGGACAGACACCATATTGGTGTCGACCGACACCATATTGTTGTCGACTGACACCACTGCCGAGCAATGATTTCCTTCGAACAGAACCTCCGAATCTCGCCTCCAAACTACTCCTTTTTGTTCCACACAATCCGAGAAACGAATCCAAGCCTCAAGAGCTACGAAAAACTCATAAACAACCAAACAACACACAAAATCACAGAAACAGAGATCTTACCTTAGATAAGTCATGATCATGCACTCACCTAAGCCAAACAACGAGATCTAAGCCCAAACGACAAAGCTACCACCACATCAACCTTCCCACCACGTCCCTAGCCTTGGATCCAAACTCTCCAGGAAGAAACTATCTCACAGATCAAAGGCTATTGAACACTCTTTCCTTCTTTTCTGTCTAAATCTCACATAAACGGATAAAAGGACGAAGGAAGTCGAGTTTTCCCTTATAAACTCGAGTTTAGGGGTTTCCTAAACCAGCCACACGAACCGAAGAATCAAAATCGAGCCGATTTGGCCAACAGCAAATGGTGTCGACCGACACCACTAGGAGTGCGATCGACACACCCCTACCAGAAATTGAATTTTGGATTCGCGGATGTTACAATTCTCCCCCACCAGCATAGACTCGTCCTCGAATCTAGCACTAAACAACCAGTCAAGGATCTCCCGTGCAACCAACACCATGGCCCGCACATCCTCCGAGTAACAATGAGGGCTCGATCTGGCCAATAACCCGCGTCTCAGACAATATACTCTCTTAACTCATGCATCTCCCTCGCTCTCAGGTCTCGACCTTCGAGTCTTACCGACTCGCCATCGGGCCTCAGCCTTCCACCTACGGTATCAGGAAGTCAAATTTTGCTCTTGGGCTATCACCCTACAGCACGCATACGGATCGTCACCCGAAGTCGATATACCAATTATACCCTCAGGCCACAAAGTCCCTCGAGATAACGGTACATAGGAACCTAACCGTCCCCTCATGAGTTGTTCGAGATCTCATATCTCTAGAGCAATAATTCTGAGCTCGACCGAGTACCACGCTGACCAGAACTACCTCTATTGCTCTCGCAGGAACATCGCAATGTCCTACGGCCAACACTCGCCACTAAGGCTACCAAAACGTCACAAAGACCCTAAACCCATCACAAAGACCCAAACACGTCACGAAGACAACACAAACGTCCCACAGGACCACCACTAAGACCATAAAAATGTCCAAAAGGACCGCCACTAAGGCCAAAAACGTCACCGGGACCGCCACCATGGTATCCGGCATCACTAAGACCACCAAGACCACTAACCCTGACCGGCGTCACCAAGAGCTCTGTCACCAAGACCACCGTCAGGTACAAAACATCACAAAGAAACACTACCACTGACCAGCGTCACCAAGATCTCTGTCCCCAAGACCACTGTCAGGGTACAAAACGTCACCAAGACTCCTATAAAGACACAAGCGTCACCAAGACCACTCAATGCCGTGATACTAAATAAAACAAGTACCGCCACCCAGGCACACATCCCGCAAGATCATCCCGAATATCACCACACTTTCCACAAAACTTTCTATTTTTAGAAACTTTCTAATTATGGAAACTCCTTTTTATGGAAACTTTCTATTTATAGAAACTCGAGCTATTTCTCTTTCCCATGACAACACCAGTCAAAATAAATAAATACTTATCTTATTAATCTTAAAATGTCATAATCGTTACAACCTCAACGAAAATTTATAAAAAAAAATGATACAACAGCACCGAGCCAACAACCCGCATCCCAAGCACCACCTCATCTTGGTACTTAGTCGCACAACCATCCACCCCTAGCGACCAAGTATCAAGAGAGATGGGCTGGAATACTCTGTCCGCTCCAGCCATGGTCTTCGAACCACCACGACACTAGGACCAAAGTTAGGCAAGCTCAAGCCTCGACCTTCTTCTCGAACCACTTCTTGAACCTTGGCTTCATCCTCGCCTCTGGCTCCCAAGTCTCCTCTAACACACCATCACAGTCCCACTGGACTCTCATCAAAGGAATCTTCTTCTGCCGAAGTTCCTTGATCAGCCTCTCGAGTACCCTCACCGTTCTTGCCTCAAGAGTCATGTTGGGCTGAAGATCTGCAGGAATCTTAGCCAACACCTTGTCATCCTTGTGAAGACACTTCCTCAGCATCGACACGTGGAAGACCTTGTGGAACACACGCATAACCTCAGGCAACTCTAACCTGTATGCAACTGGTCCCCCCGCTCCATAATCCTGAAAGGATCCATGTACCTTGGACTCAACTTAGTCCATGTACCTTGGACTCAACTTAATCCTGAAAGAATATTGAGTTTCAGGTGGATGATAGAGTGTATCTCAAGATGGCCATGTTGAGCACCCGGATCTTCTCTGTGGTCTCCTGAACAAAACTCGCATAAAATATGCTCCTCCCCCACCTGAGTCCAGCATAAAGGTGTGCGAGATGGCCGCCCATACAACACCTCATAAGGAGCCATACCAATACTCGCCTTATAGTTGTTGTTGTAAGCAAACTTTACCAGATTCAGGTGATCGGCCCAGTGACCACCCCAATCCAGCACACAAATCCTCAACAAGTCCTCCAGAGTTTGAGACTGCCCATCTGTCTAAGGATGATAGGTTGTACTCAGATGCACCTTAGTGCCCAAATCTGCCATAAATTCTCTCCAAAACGCTGAAGTGAACTTGGAATCCCTGTCTGACACTATGCTCACAACCTCACAATCTCCCTCACATATTTCTTAGCCAAAACTGCTGCTCCATCAGTCTTCTTAATAGCCAGAAAATGTGCAGACTTGGTTAGACGATCCACAATCACCCAAATAGCATACGTAGTCCGCGACACAAGCAACCCAACTACAAAATCCATAGTAATCATGTCCCACATCCACTCCGGAATGGGTAAACTCTGCAAGAAGCCTCTCGGCACCTGATGCAGAGCCTTCACTAGCTGGCAAGTATCACACCTCGAAACCCAACTAGCGAAATCCCTCTTCATCCCGGCCCAGTGATTATACTGTTTGAGGTCACGGTACATCTTGGTCGCTCTAGGATGAACAGAGAACTTGCTCGAATGAGCCTCTCTCAGAATCTCCTGCCTCAGACCTTCATCCTTGGGCACATAAACCCAGACATGCACTAGGATAGTCCCATTAGCAGAGACCTGATACTCTGAACCCTCAGCCCTAGAGGCGTTCACCTGCCCATCATCACTCTTATGAGCCAATCGCACTCTACTAATAAGATCTGCTCTGTCAACTGCCTCCAGTCACAATGTCTCTTGTGAAATAGCACATAACATCAAATTACTAATCTCACTCACCAGNCTTGATCAGCCTCTCGAGTACCCTCACCGTTCTTGCCTCAAGAGTCATGTTGGGCTGAAGATCTGCAGGAATCTTAGCCAACACCTTGTCATCCTTGTGAAGACACTTCCTCAGCATCGACACGTGGAAGACCTTGTGGAACACACGCATAACCTCAGGCAACTCTAACCTGTATGCAACTGGTCCCCCCGCTCCATAATCCTGAAAGGATCCATGTACCTTGGACTCAACTTAGTCCATGTACCTTGGACTCAACTTAATCCTGAAAGAATATTGAGTTTCAGGTGGATGATAGAGTGTATCTCAAGATGGCCATGTTGAGCACCCGGATCTTCTCTGTGGTCTCCTGAACAAAACTCGCATAAAATATGCTCCTCCCCCACCTGAGTCCAGCATAAAGGTGTGCGAGATGGCCGCCCATACAACACCTCATAAGGAGCCATACCAATACTCGCCTTATAGTTGTTGTTGTAAGCAAACTTTACCAGATTCAGGTGATCGGCCCAGTGACCACCCCAATCCAGCACACAAATCCTCAACAAGTCCTCCAGAGTTTGAGACTGCCCATCTGTCTAAGGATGATAGGTTGTACTCAGATGCACCTTAGTGCCCAAATCTGCCATAAATTCTCTCCAAAACGCTGAAGTGAACTTGGAATCCCTGTCTGACACTATGCTCACAACCTCACAATCTCCCTCACATATTTCTTAGCCAAAACTGCTGCTCCATCAGTCTTCTTAATAGCCAGAAAATGTGCAGACTTGGTTAGACGATCCACAATCACCCAAATAGCATACGTAGTCCGCGACACAAGCAACCCAACTACAAAATCCATAGTAATCATGTCCCACATCCACTCCGGAATGGGTAAACTCTGCAAGAAGCCTCTCGGCACCTGATGCAGAGCCTTCACTAGCTGGCAAGTATCACACCTCGAAACCCAACTAGCGAAATCCCTCTTCATCCCGGCCCAGTGATTATACTGTTTGAGGTCACGGTACATCTTGGTCGCTCTAGGATGAACAGAGAACTTGCTCGAATGAGCCTCTCTCAGAATCTCCTGCCTCAGACCTTCATCCTTGGGCACATAAACCCAGACATGCACTAGGATAGTCCCATTAGCAGAGACCTGATACTCTGAACCCTCAGCCCTAGAGGCGTTCACCTGCCCATCATCACTCTTATGAGCCAATCGCACTCTACTAATAAGATCTGCTCTGTCAACTGCCTCCAGTCACAATGTCTCTTGTGAAATAGCACATAACATCAAATTACTAATCTCACTCACCAGAGACCCCATATCCTGCTCCTGAGCAGAAGTCGCCCGCTTCCTGCTCAGAGCGTCTGCTACCAAGTTAGCTTTGCCAGGGGGATAAGCTATATCCAGATCATAATCTTCCACCAACTCCATCCACCACCTCTGCCTTAAGTTCAACTCAGGCTGAGTGAAGATATACTTCAGGCTCTTATGATCTGTGAACACTTGTAGTTTTCCGGTATAAAGACAAGCTCTCCAAATCTTCAAAGCAAAAACTACAGCTGCCATCTCCAAGTCATGGGTAGGGTAGTTGCCCTCATGCTTCCGCAACTGCCGCAAAGCATAGGAAATAACCTTCCCCCCTTGCATCAACACACACCCCAAACCAACTCTGGAAGCATTTGTATACACTAAATATCGCTTATCTTGCTCCGGCAAGGCCAACACTGGTGTACTCATCAACATCTGTTTCAGACTCTCAAAAGCCGTCTCGCACTCCGACGACCACACAAAAGAAACATCCTTCCCTATTAGCTTAGTTATCGACTGTGCCATACTCGCAAAACCCCTCACAAACTTCTTGTAGTACACTGCCAAACCAAGAAAATTCCTGATCTATGTGGCATTCTGTGGCTAGGGCAATCCCTTATGGCCTGAATCTTCTCTACATCCACAGAAACTCCTGATGCAGAAACAAAATGACCCAAGAAACTCATCTCTCTCTGCCAGAAACTGCACTTGCTCAGCTTCGCGAAAAGCTTTTGCTCCTGCAACTTCTTCAATATTGCTCTCAAATGGATCTTGTGCTCCTCAGGACTCTTTGAATACACAAGTATGTCATCGATGAAGATGATGACAAACTCATCCAGAAACTCCTGCAATACGCTGTTCATCAACCTCATAAACGCAGCTGGTGCATTGGTCAACCAAAAGGGCATCACCACAAATTCATAGTGCCCATACCTCGTCCTAAAAGCTGTCTTCGTGACATCCAACTCATCTATCGGAATCTGGTGGTAACCTGACGCCAAATCAATTGTGGAGAACCAAGTAGCACCCCTCAACTGATCCAACAACTAATCAATTCGTGGGAGAGGGCACTTGTTCTTCACAATGACTCGGTTCATACCCCGATAATCTATACACAAGCGAAAACTCTTGTCCTTCTTCTTAACAAACAACATCGGTGCTCCCCATGGTGAAGTACTAGGACGAATGAGTCCCTTGCCCAACAAATCCTCCAATTGCTTGTTCCGCTCTGCCATCTCTGCTGGAGCCATCCTGTAGGGTGCCTTAGACAATGGCGTAGTCCCTGGTTCCAACTCAATCGCGAAAGGATCAGAACGAGATGGTAGTAACCCCTACAACGACTGAAAAACATCCTCAAACTCCCAAACCATAGGAATCTCACACACACCAACCTGCCCCCACAGACTCTGGCATAGATATCGTAGCCAAATACGCTTCCCATCCCTTTCTGATCATCTTCTCTGCCTGCAGAGCTGAGATAACCAGACTCCCTGAAGTCGGCCTCACTCCCTCATAAAACCAACTCCCCACCCCGGGCCACTCAAACACAACTGTACCCCGATGACAATCTTGATGTACTCTATAACGGTGCAACCAATCCATGCCCACAATCTTTTCATAGCTCCACTGGACTGATGACCAGATCTGTCGGCATCCACTCTCCCGCAACCTGTATATCTACATCTCTCGCCTGTCCATCAACCTGAATTATCCCGCCTCCAGCAACCTTCACGGTCCTGAACCGTTCCCCTGGATCTCCACAAATGTTGCCCCTCTCGGCACACTTTGCGGTAACAAAGCAATGAGTAGCTCCGGAGTCAAACAACACATGGGACGGAAATCCTCCCACTAATAAGGTCCCTACACACACCTTATGCACTAAGAACCCTAACATTCATCACAAACAACAAAAATCCAAAAATGACAAAGAAACACAAGTCAAGTTTAGAAATTGTACCCGTGATTGCGTTAGCACTTGTTCCTCTCGACTCCACTGTCTTATACACACGCGGTGCCACTGGTAAAGGAAATGATGTCTGTCCCGCCTGCTGCACTACCGCCATAGCCATCAGATGTTGCTTAGGACACGACGATCTAAGATGCCCAGCCTCCCTGCAATGGTAACACACATGTGTCATCGACGGTGCTGGCTGGTTGCCCCTCTGTGGACATTTCGCCACCCTGTGCTTCAGACTCCCACACCCGAAGCATCCTACACCACTAGACCCCGACCTCTGCATAGCATCGAACTTCCTCTTCTGCCCCTGTGGAGGCTTACCGCCCTTTCCAGAAGCAAAAGGCGGCTGAGTCCGCTTCGGCTGTGCCGGAGGACAGACCACCACAACCTGTGACCTCAAGTCATCCTCTATCCCAGCTGCAGTCTCTACCAGCTCTGCTCTCACAGCATAGCTCCTCACTCTATACAGAGTTCTCAAGTCATCCCGCAGAGCCAATTAGAATCTCCACACCTAAGCCGACTCCGGCTCCAAAGCCCGACCTGCATACCCCACAAGCCTATTGAACTCTGCGTCCAGCTCCCTAACAATACGGTTCTCCTGAGTCAACCCCAAGAACTGCGCCTCTATATGATCAAGTGCCTCCTGTGGAAAATACTTGGCGTTGAAATCTCCCACAAAATCCAACCAAGTCATCTCACGCTGCACCATTCGTGCCGTCACTGAACTCTACGAGACCCTCGCATCCCCTGAAAGGTAGTGCGCTACAAATTTTACCCAATAGTGGTCAGGACACCAGAACGACAGGAAAATATCCTCCATCTGCTACATTCGGATCTGTGCCTCCTGGGAAAAATCCGGCACTCACATGCCGTAGCTGCACCAGCATCTGAACACACTGAGCATCCACTACCTCGGCCCCTGGCTGCACACCTGCCTGCTCCCCCGCATCAGGCTGAACCGCTGGAACCTACCCATCAACCACTGGCGGCACCACTAGAACCTACCCACCAAACCCTGGCGGCACTGCTGGAACCTGTCCACCAACCTCTGGCGCCACTGCTGCTGGAAACCGTGCCAAAACCTGAGCTAGCAAGCCCATCAGAACATCCTCTCTATCTGGAGCACCCTCCACTGCCACCCCCACTCCCAGGGCAACACTGTGACCGACACCGGGCCCTTCAGCCCTACCGCCACCCAAACCAGCCTGGTCTCCTAACACACTAGGATGAACCTATGACTCTGTCACCTCCTCACTAGCCATGCTCTGGGTCACACTCTTGCTGACCTTGAGAAGTTGTCCCCACCCACGGCCACGCCCACGGCCACGCCCACGACCACAACCACGACCACGACCACGACCACGACCAGCAGTTCCCACATCTCTAACTACACAAGAAACACAACTCACCGTGGAATCACAAGTAGGCTCGAAGAGGATGTTCTAGGACCCCATGCCACACACAAGCTTTCAATCCAACATCCACAACACAAAGCACACAACAAACCCATACCTAGAACCGTATGGGCTCCGATTCAAAACTGAAACAAGCCGACCCTTTTTTATTTTTCAATAACCTAATATCTAGTGATTCCATACTCACTAACATCCTATCCCCAATCATCAACAACAACAATGGATAAGAAAATAATAAATCCAATAACCAATAACGAATAAAAGAAATAATTTAACACCAATCCAGAACATAAACAAATCATAAACCAGCAATCCTAACATCCATTCTAGACCAATAAGTTCCACTCTAGCATCCTAACAAAGACACAAAGCAAACAATCGAGCCTCTAGAACATCCTCCTCTTCATCGCCTGGATTCCACGATCACACTTTGCCTTTACCTGCACCGCAAACACAAATTGAGATGCATGAGTATTTAATAAACACTAAGTGAGGCCATCCTCCCATCTACTGGGATATACACACAAGCAATAAGATCTCTCATGCCACAAACAACAACAATAAAACAAACCAGGAACATGCAAAAAGAGACCCGACACAATCTGGTTACTGTCAGAAGGGTGTCGAACGATACCCAAAGGTGTCAACCGACACTGGACATCTAGTGTCCACCGACATCACTTGGGTGTCGACCGACACCTGCTCAACACTCCCGAAACCCTAACGGTGTTGACCGACACCACTGCCGAGCAGTGATTTCCTTCGAACAAAACCTCTGAACCTCGCCTCCAAACTTCTTCTTTTCGTCCCACACGATCCCAGGAACAAATCCAAGCCTCAGGGGCTACAAAAAATACTCACAAACAACTAAAAGAAACAACCAAACAACACACAAAATCACAGAAACAGAGATCTTAGCTTAGATAAGCCATTGTCTTGCACTCACCTTAGCCAAACAACGAGATCTAAGCCTAAACGACGAAGCTACCACCACAGAAACCTTCCCACCACGTCCCTATCCTTGGATCCACACTCTCGAGGAAGAAACTCTTTCACAGATTAAAGGAATCTCCCAAAAACCTCAAGAAGAGGCTATGGAACACTCTTTCCTTCTTTTCTCGCTAAAACTCATAGAAACAGCTAAAAGGACGAAGGAAGTCGAGTTTTCCCTTATAAACTCGAGTTTAGGGCTTTCCTAAACCAGCCACACGAACCGGAGAATAAAAATCGAACCGATTTGGCCAACCGCGAATGGTGTCGACCGACACCACTAGGAGTGTCGATCGACACCCCTACCAGAAATTGAATTTCTGGTTCGCGGATATTACAATCATGTAGGTAAATGTTTTAGAGTTTATTATTTAAGTTTATGTAAACATTGTGTACGTACACGGTTTAGGGTTTAATGTTTAGGGGTTGTTGTACATATAAGTCAATATAAAGATTTTGTACGTATTTTTTTGTCAAAGAGCTATGACTGCGCACGTATTTAGTCTAGGGTTTTATGTAGGCGTTTTGTACTTTATGTAGGAGTTTTGTACGTTATTATTCTTATTATGAGTTGTTTCTTTAGATATGATTTCAAATATTAACATAACCATGTACGTACATAATAATAATTTGTATGCTTTGTGTACATACACATTTAAATACTTTTCTTCATTTTAATCAACTTTTGATGTAACATAGAAGAAAAAAAACATTTAAAACATGTACGTACATGTGTTAATATGGATGTGAGAGACGAGATAGCGATCATGATAGGAAAAGCAATTCATTAAATCTTGTGTTCGGCCCATTAGAGAGGTTAGTCAAACAATCATACACAAACATATATTTACACTAGTGAGTAGTGGCATAAGGGAAGGTTATGTACGTCAAAACAATATATATATATATATATATATTTATATTTATATTTATATATATTTAATTGCTAACTCAAAGTAGTACTTATATTTTATATAATTTGTTTGTGTTCACTTGATAGTTCGAAATTGAGTTAACAATAAAATATTTGTCGACAAAGAAATAAACAAAGAAAAAAAGATATTTATGAAAATGAGCAATTCCACTTTCTTTATCATCATCACCAATTTCATGTTAACATATCAGATTCTTTCGTAGGAGTAGGCATGGGTAAATTATCTAAACTCCATGATCCGCTCCAAACCTGAATCTATAATATTAAAATCTCAAACGGATTCAAAATCTCTAGTTTCGAAAACTCAAACCCGAATCCGATCATGTTGTATTTGTATATACACAGCATCATACAAATTCTAACATACGTACAAAACAACAAATACTATGACACCAAATAATTGGTGTACTAAATTTCCAATTTATCACCACATAATAAATCCAAAAGACAAATGTAAGCAATTAAGGTTAATTTTAATTTTTTTCCAGCCATAGATGTCTTACAAAAATCATCAAGTTCTTAAACCTTTGGTGGAAACTTGGTTTTCCATTGATAATTGCTACAATTGTACATCCCTATGGTGTCGATTAACACCCTCAACTAGAAACTTGTTCACATGTGTAACATCTAGGAAGATGACATTGGTAGGTTTTTGTGCATTTAACATTCCTATAAACTCTGGTTGCATCATACAAAATATTACAATCATATATATATATAGGTAATATAAAACGACAAGATATTTGACACCTTTATTTTGCAAGACTTGGTATGAATGTGTACGTTTAAATCAATATAATCATGTACGTATACAATGTAGTTTGTTTTTTAGTTATTCTATGTACGTTTAAGTCAATCTAGTCATATACATACATAATGTGTTTTTGTGTACGTCCAGTCATCTTCAACCTAAGTTCTCTCTTATGCAATCCTAATTTTGCTGCCGTCATTTTCAGTTTTTTATAATCCTTTGTTTTCTCTATCTTTTAATGTTTTTTACATAAAAATCATGTAAATCTAGCATATTTTAACATATTTTAAGTTTTATAAGCTCATAACGCTAAGTTTTTTTTGTCAATTATTAGGATGTTTAAGTCAGTTACATAGGTCTAAATATGAATGAACTTTAACACTCCGACTAGAACTCTACTCGCCATGAACAATATCTGGTTTCCACTTCTCTCTATGATGCAGGTCAATTGGTGACAGCTTGTCCTATAGGAAGGTTGTGAAAGGGTGGGGACCAGGGTTCGAAGAACGCCTGGCGCACCAATAACCTACTGGTCTATTTGGATGAATAGTTCCTGTCCACGGTGAGGGGTTAGGATCGATGCCCTGCAGGGCTAGCTCTGGGCCTATGGGGGCAAGCTAGCGGTGGCTAGTGGGATCCACGGAACGGGTTGTTACACTTGGGAATGTCTGAGCCATTTTAGAATGTCTGAGCTTGAATTACACTTGGAATCATAAGTATTATATAATAATTCAAACCAATTTGTAAATAAAATAAAAGAAAGATGATAAGAGAATCATAATTTAAAATCTTAACAAAATCTTCCAAATCTAATTATTAAAAATAATCATATTGTTTAATTGGATATAAAATCTTAATTTTTAAAATTCTAATTGGTTATATAATTAAAAAATAAATAATAATTTTCGTCTATAATTAATTATAGAGAAATTTTTTTTTTTGAAAATTAAAAATTATTTCAAAGATTTTATTTGAAAATTCAGATATATTGTTTATATTTGGTCAAAGTATTTTATTACATTAGATTTTATTCCATTAGATGATTAATAATTTTTAATTAATTATCTTTATTTAATTAATTAATTAATCTTTATTAAGTATTTTTAATGACATTTGAATGTAAATTTTTATACTTTTAAGGTTAGTTTCATATTTGTACTTTTCAATTAATATAGTAGGACTCGTCTGCCAAACCTTCGTGTACTATTCTATATTAGATATAAATTTAAAAATCTAAAGTCAACTTTCTTTTCCTGCCAAATATCGTAAAAAAAAAGGAAGTGCGACCTAGAAAATTAACATTTTCGAGTATTCTTTATGAAATTATTATATTACCTTATATCTCAAATAACATTTTACAATAGGAAAGATCAGGAAATAAATGTCTGTTTTTTTGTTGTGGACGAAGCATTAACACTAAACAATAAGTGGGGGTTATTGATTTAAGATTTGAATAGAGTTTTAAAGATTTTAAATGTTATGTATAATCTGTTGTTATTAGATCAAGATTTTGTTAAACTCTGTTAAAGTTTAGTGTTATTAGTTTGTGATTTATAAAAACTCATTTAAAATCTTAACAAATCTGGGTTATTGGATTCAGACTTTTATAAAGTCATTTAAAGTTTTGTATTATTTAATTAAAACAAAATAATCTAGGATTGTTAATGAGTTCAATTATTATGTTATTGGCTCATGATTTTAGACATTTTCTTTACAAAACAAAGTCATGGAAAGTATTATAAAAACACAATGATTGTTTGGAGGACTTTACAAGATTTTAGAAAACTAATCAACAAAACTCTCCAGCAATTTTTAACAATCTTTCACTTATTAACTTTTAATGTTTTTGTTGAACTCTTCAAAAATCTTCATAAATCTCAAACCAATACCTAAAGTCCTCCAAACAATCCGTGTATTTTTATGATACTTTCCATGACTTTATTTTGTAAAGAAAGTGTCTAAAATCATGAACCAATAACATAATAATTGAACTCATTAACAATCCTAGATTCTTTTTTTTTAGTTGAATAACACAAAACTTTTAATGACTTTACAAAAGTCTGAATCCAATAACCCAAATTTGTTAAGATTTTAAATAACTTTTCACAAATCACAAACTAATAACACTAAACTTTAATAGAGTTTAACAAAATCTTGATCTAATAACAACAGTAAATCCTTAAAACTCTATTCAAATCATAACATTTAAAGGTTTAGACTTTAGACTCTAATAATAGGCCTAAACTAGCCAAAGGAAACCAGACCGGTTTAAAAGGTTTGTACCAATATATTACAATTCCCCGAAGGCATATAATCTCAGTATTCTAGAGCCCCAGGTGAAAATTCTTTAAACATGGTTCTTATATTTGAAAATTTGGTAAGGGTCAAAGCTTTTCTTTGGCCTGGTGGACAATACTTTTTCTTGAGGAGAGGGTGCAAACTTACTTAAATGAAAACATGTACTATGGAGAATTCAGAGGAAATTCGATCAAAGAAAGTTTAGTGGCATACGTGTGGGAGTCACTTGGAAATAAGGAACCATTAGAGTAGTGTATAAGGAGAAGAATAGATTAGGGACCATTGTAATTACTGAATAGTTAAACCCTACACTATTGTATATATATGTTGTAAATCATTTCTGTTAATGAATCATTCAGCCTTTGCTCATATGGTATCAGAGCAGCAGTAAAAACCTCAGACCTAAATTTTTTTTGTTTTTGACCGCCTCTATTCTCTTCTTCCTCTTCTATTCTTCCTCCTTCACCTCTATTCTATATTTCTTCATTTCTTTGTTTACGCTTTTCTTCCGGCCATGTCTTCCACCTCCGAGATTATTGCTCTCACTGATGCAACTTCGACAATGTCAATATGACAAACATCACCAAGCTGACACCTACCAACTTCCTCATGTGGCGGCGCCAGGTTCATGCCTTGTTCAATGGCTACGACTTAGCCAGTTATCTCGATGGATCTACTAGTGCTCCGCCTGCGACGACCACCACTGATGGCGTTGCCTCTGCTAATCCATCTCACAAACACTGGAAACGACAAGATCAGCTGATTTACTCTGGTCTTCTTGGTGCAATCTCCATCTCGCTGCAACCGCTCCTATCGAAAGCAACGACGTCCGCTGAGATCTGGACAATTCTCGTCGACACCTATGTGAATCCAAGCCGTGGTCACATCAAGAAGTTACGTGAACAGATCAAACACTGGAAGAAAGGTAACAAATCTATTGATGACTACTTTCAAGGGTTAACCACTCGCTATGATCAGCTGTCTCTGCTTGAGAGTCTCATGCCGCATGAAGATCAGATTGATTGCATTTTCGATGGTCTTTCGGATGATTACAAACAAGTTCGTGACCAAATCGAAGGACGTGACACTCCACCCTTGCTGACTGAACTTCATGAGAAACTCATTAACCATGAGTTGAAGTTGCAAGCCACCCTCGTTGACTGAAGTTGCAGGCGTCGAATGTTGGCTACAATCCTACTCACGGTGGTGGTGCTCCATATTCTGGTGGTTATCCGTCGTCTCCAATGACACCATGGCCTCCGCGTGTAAATGTGGCGACAGTTCCGCCCTATAATCCAGAAAATTGGATTATGGATTCGGGTGCCACACATTACCTGACTTCGGATTTAGCAAATCTCTCGCTGCATCAACCCTATAATGGTGGTGAAGAGGTGGAAATTGTGGATTGTTTGACTCTTCTGATATCACAAATTGGTTCAGCTTTACTTCCTACACCATCTCGTACTTTATCTCTTACCGACATTTTAAATGTTCCAAATGTTCAAAAGAATCTCATTTTGGTTTACCGTCTGTGTAATGCTAATAATGTCTGTGTGACATTCTGTCCTGCTCATTTTCAGGTGACGGATCTCAGAACGGGGGTCCGATATCTCCAAGGCCAAACTAAGAATAAACTATATGAGTGGCCAGTTATCCGCAATACCATCATCAATTATCATATTTCACCCACACCAAAAACATATCTTTCCTCTTGGCACTCTCGCCTTGGCCACCCCTCTTTACCTATTTTAAGAGCTATTGTTTCCAAATTTTCTTTACCACTTTCTTTTTATTTTCAAAAACATTTCTCATGTTCTGATTTCTTTATCAATAAAAGTCAAAAATTGCCTTTTTACACAAATACAATTGTCTTTCATCAGCCTCTTGAGTATCTTTATTCTGATGTGTGGACTTATCCCCTTGTCTCGGTCGATAATTTCAAATATTATCTTGTCATTGTTGATCACTATACAAGATATACATGGCTCTATCCGTTGAAGCAGAAATCTCAAGTCAAGGAAGTTTTCATGGCGTTCAAATCTTTGGTGGAGAACAGGTTTCAAACTCACATTCGCACATTGTACTCTGACAATGGTGGGGAATTTGTTGCCTTGAAACAGTTTCTAATCACCAATGGCATTGCTCACCTGACTACTCCACCTCATACACTGGAACACAACGGTATTTCCAAGAGAAAACACCGTCACGTCGTCGAGGCTGGTCTTACATTACTAAGTCTTGCATCCATCCCAAAGACGTATTGGACATATGCATTTGCCACCGCAGTGTATCTTATCAATCGCATGCCTACCGATGTCCTGAATGGTGTCTCTCCATTTGCTAAGTTGTTCCAACAACCGCCGAACTATCTCAAACTTCGTGTATTTGGGTGTATTTGCTACCCTTGGCTACGTCCGTACAAGACCAACAAGCTAGACGATCGGTCAACTCCATGTGCGGTTATTGGTACTCTTTAACACAGAGTGCCTACCACTGCTTAGATGTACGAACTGGCCGCATCTATACATCACGCCATGTCCAGTTTGTTGAGAGCCAGTTTCCTTTTCCTTCATCATCTTCGTCCTTGCCCAAGTCCACATCAGAACATATACCACCATTTACTACCAACATCATTCCTGTCCTTCCCCGAACACTCTCCATAGCTCCTACGTCGGTTCCTGCAAGCTCGGTCTCTCCATCCTCGGTCCGTCATCCGTCACCGCCATCAGATCTGCCGTCACCACCACCACAGTCTCCTGCCTTGCAATCACTGTCGTTGTCGGCGGCTCCATTTCTGTCTCCTCATCCCTCTCCTCCGTCGACCGTTCCCAACCAACCGACGTCGTCCTCTCTTCCACACACTCCGCAGCGGACGATGTCGTGCAGTCTCCGTCATCACTTCATCCAGGTCCATCGTCCTCCAATCCAAAATCATTGGGCAGTTCATCTACAGAAACAGGCCCAACAACAACTGGCCCATCATCATCATCTGTCTCGGCCCATTATCCTACAACATCTTCGTCTTCTCACTCGACGTCTTCATCGTCGGCAACGTCGCATCCTCCACCATAGCAACCTGCACATCCAATACTCGATCCACTTCCACAAAACCACCATCCAATGCAAACCCGATCAAAGAACAACATCACCAAACCGAAGAAAAAGTTCAGTCTAACCACCACAATTTCTGAACCACCACCACCCATCCCCACAACCGTAGCGCAAGCACTTAAGGATCCACGGTGGCGTAAGGCTATGTGTGATGAAATTGAAGCTCAAATGCGACATAGAACTTGGGATGTTGTTCCACCGACCAATGCTCAGAATGTCATTGATTGTAAGTGGAGTTTTACAATTAAATATCGTTCTGAGGGATCTATTGAAAGGTATAAAGAAAGGTTGGTGGCTCGAGGTTTTAATCAACAATATGGCTTAGACTACTAAGAGACATTCAGTCAAGTTATCAAATCAACAACTATAAGACTTGTTCTTGAGGCTACGGTCTAGCAGAATTGGAGCATTCATCAAATCGACATCAATAATGCCTCTCTTCAAGGGACTCTTCATGATGAGGTGTACGTGACATAGCCACCATGGTTAGTTGATCAGGATAGACCACACCATGTTTGTCGTCTTAATAAAGCTCTCTATGGACTGAAACAGGCTCCACGTGCTTGGTATCAAGAACTTAAAGCATTTTTTCTCCAGTGAAGGTTTCGTAACTCTCTATCAGACACTTCTCTCTTTATCTACAAGCAAGGGTCCGCATATCTGTATGTTCTTGTGTATGTAGATGATATCATAATTGCTGGTGCTCTTGCTCTTGTTATGGCCTTCAGTGCTTCACTTGTAGCTCGGTTCTCCCTAAAAGATTTGAGTCCGCTGAGCTATTTCTTGGGGATTGAGGAGACTCGTACGGCACAAGGACTTCACTTGATGCAGCGCAGGTACATAACTGACTTACTTCTCAAAACTAAGATGATCAATGAAAATCTAGTCTCTACGCCTCTGTCGTCTTCACCGAAGCTCACTCTGTTCTCTGGGCAGAGTGAGTGATGCTAAGGAGTATCGCCAAGTGATTGGTAGTCTTCAATATTTGGGTTTCACACGACCAGATATAGCCTACGCGGTGAATCGATTATCCAAATTCATGCATAAACCAATGAATATACATTGGCAAGCGGCAAAATGAGTATTGAGATATCTCCCTGGTACAAGGTCTCATGGTATTTTTCTTCAAAGTGATTCTCCACTTACTTTCCATGCTTTCTCCGATGCTGACTGGGCAGGTGATGGTGATACTAGTCAGTCCACATGAGCGTATATCGTCTATTTTGGAGGTAGAACGATATCATGGTCCTCGAAGAAACAATGCAGTGTCTCTCGCTCATCGATGGAATCGGAGTACAGTTCTGTTGCAAACACGGCTTCAGAACTGCGGTGGATCTGCTCATTGCTTGCTGAAATGGGGATACCACTTCCCACTGCACCTGTCATTTACTGCGTGATGTGATTCTTGATGCTCTGATACCACTTGATGTGATTCTCCCAAGGAATCGACGCTCTAAGGTAGGTAGACTGATAATCCTAGAACTCCGATGGCTCGCGAAGCTGGATGATAAGGCGTGAGATAAACTCGAAAATCCTTCTTCCCCAAACTCTCTTAAAACAAACCAAACAAAGCAAGGCGGTGGAACTTTAGATAGAAGCTTCGCGGAGACAGATGACAAGGCGTGAGACTAATCCCGAAAATCCTTGTGCCCTAGACTCTCTTATAACGACTCTTCAATCCTCAGCTAGTGAATGGCAACGTCAAGTGCTGTGGGATCACTTGATATACCGAAAACTCTTTGATGTAACCCACCAAGGAGAAATAACAAGTTCCAAATGAACAAATGAGTTTACCACTCTCAAATAAAAGATAAAAGATTTCTTGATTGATTTATTTTCTCAAATGAGATTACATGTGTTTATATAGGGATAGAAAACTTGGTCACAAAGCCAAGTATTGATTATTCTTGAAACTAAAAACATTTAAGATACTAAGTTGAATGAAGACCAAACTCTTGGTGCATGTTTCCTTCCTCCAAAGTGACTTTTGGTGCATGTATCTCTTATTTTCGTCACTCTTCTTAGACCACAAAATAAAGTGATTACTTTGGGCTTTCTTGGGCTTGTATTAGGTTTAAAGTGGACTGGACTTGGTAGACAATATCCCCAATAGAATTTCTCATGCTTTCTTTAGCCATAAGCTCTTGAATTGACCCATTATGTGTTTCCTTGATCATCTCTCTTTGACTCTTTGATCCAACTTGCTGATGAGAAACAACATGGGCTGTATGATTTCTTCCCCTTGGACTTAGTAGAAACAACTCCTGGCTGCCAAATATAATTCTGATGAATATTTATATCTTATGGCAGTACTCCACATCTACCAAGAAGTAGATCAACTGACAAGGGTGGTTATATTTTTCTGCCAAAATTTTGAGTGATAGAGAGACTGAGATAGATATTATCAAAATGTAAAGAGTTACAGATTGGGAAGCAAATCCAGCATTTTAAATTTTCCAAATCATCATCAAAACTTTAAGGTTTGAGAGCCATGGAGAGGACTATATCCTAGTAGGACGCAATTTCTTCAAGTTCATATATAACGGTTGATACCAAATTTATTTTTCATATGTACTAGCTAGAAATCATGTTTTGTGAATTCAAAAAACACGTTAACTATTTGGTGTTCATCGTTCTTTCTTCGATTGTGGAGGATTGCGTAAGCAATTTTCATGCGATGTTCGAATAAATGTTTGTAATAACGACCATCTTAATATATTTTGTTTTAAGTTGCAAGCTGGACACATGTTCCATAACTGGTTTGAAAGTACTTTGAGAAACATTGACATAAAAAAAAAACAAAGAAAAAACATAAACAGACTTTCCTTTTTCTTGAGAAGATAGTTTCTTCTAAGATCAGTTAACCATTATTTTTTTTATTTTTTTTTGTCAACAAAAAATAGCTCGTATGAGCCAATTCATAAGATAGAAATTTGTTTACAAACAAAATATTTTGCGAAAATGTGCACGCTTGGCAAAACATCGCTTAACCCTTAGTAATTATTAAAACAACGGAGACAAAAAAAAATGAACAACCTCGTATTGTTCTTCTATTCTATCCATATATTTTTTTTTAAGTAGTGGATATAGTATGTGGACTTGCAGCTTTAAGGTACTGCTCGTCTCTTCTCCTTCGTTTATTGGACGGGCTTCGCTACGGACCTTGACCTCTACGTGAATTTGAAGGTGATGCGCCAATTCGTGACATAACCGGGGAACGGAACGACTTGCCTTGTCCCCTGATTAAAACTAGAAGAAGAAAAAGAAGAACCCAAAATAGAATAAGAGCAACATGTGGAGTCATTGAAACCATTAAGATTAAATTGCCTTCATAACATACATCAACTACTGATATTTATATTAAAGGCTGAGAGATAAGAAAGACAGAAACTTTTTATAAAGAGTTTGTATATCTTGACACTTCTTGGATTGTCTCGGCTTGGATTGTATCGGCTAGGCTACTTGTACTGGGCTAACATTCACTACAAGAAAGACACTACTTGACTACCTGGCTACTTGGCTACTTGGCAATTGTCAACACAAAAGAAAAGAAAAGAAAAACTACTTGGCTGCTTGTTTTGGGCTAACAAGGTCTATGACAGAGACATTATGTAACCTTCCTTCTTTTTTCTTTTGTTTCCACCAACATAAAGATATATAACGAAGTCGTAACATACTTAACATTACCACACACAAAAAAAACGAACTCTTTTAAAAAAAAAAAATACCATTTTCTATTAATATCAAACGATCACCGTACAATAGTTGAAGATACAAACACATTTCAGAGGTCTAGAGTTATATAGAGTAGGTATGGAACTTTGAAGTGAGTGAACCATAAGCATAGATAAGTGTCCTGGGGGAGGGGGGTTGGTAGGAGCTGATCTTCCAGTTTGGGATCGATCCAACCACAGGATGTTGGATAAGCTTCTAGAATATTCTGGAATAGATATCCTTAAAGAAATTAGGAATCTTGTTAGGAAAAGGAAAAGTTGTAATCTTAAACTAAAAAGGAAGTTAGGATGTTTTAGAAAAAGAAGTCTAGAACAATATAAATAGAGATCATAAGAAGGATGTATGATCATAAGGAAAAACAGAGCTTGTGTTTAGTTTTGAGAAGATTTTCTAAACATTAATAAAGGAAAGATTATTCATTCAATCTTTAAGGTTTTGTGTCTTTGATTCTTTATTTGGTATCAGAGCAAATCCTGGAGTAAAGAGAGCTCATACGAATCATGGCTGAGACAAAACCATCGGAGAAGTCACCGACATCAACCTCCGCAGTTCAATGTCCGATGTTGAATTCAACCAATTACACCGTCTGGACATTGAAGATGAAGGCGGCGTTAAGAGTTGATGTTCATATATTTTACCATGTTTTCCCTTAGTTTATTCACATCTTTTGCATCTTTTGCTAGCCATTTTCATCATTATTGTGTAGCTTTAGGACTAATCATGCATTAGAGTTTAGTTGCATTGCATTTGCATCTTTTCATGCATAAACAGGTGATTTTGGAGCTTAAGGAGCATGGAAACAATCCTGAGGAGAAGTGAAGCAATCTTGAAGGGAAAGCAAGAGAGTTAAGGCTGAAGAACCAAGGTCCAGAGTCCAACTCGACGAAGGACTCGACCGAGTGGGTAGATGGACTCGACCGAGTGGAGTGTGCACGAGAGAAGCCAGCTCGACCATGGACTCGACCGAGCACTGGTCGAGTTGACCGAGCCGTTGACTACTTTGACTTTTTCTATTTTTAGGGCTTCCACCTCCTCACCTATATAAGGCCTTGTACCTGCAGCCACCAAAGTGTGCAACTTTTTAGATATTCCCTAAACCTAGTTTTTACCTTTTTTAGTTTTATTCCTTTTGCATTTTTATTTTTAAGATCTTGTACTTCCTTAAAAAAGAAGACTAGATTCTTATATTTTGTTGGTTCTATAACTTTCAAGATATTGAGAATTTGAGTTTCATCCTTTCATCAATATTGAAGATCTTTGTTTAATCTTTCTAATAATGCAAGTTTCAATATTTTCTGGGTTTTTGACTTTGATCACCATGTATTGTTGTGAGTAGTTTCCTTAGGATCTTGAGGATGGGTTAGGATGGATTGATCTTGTGGTTTGTGTGACTTGGTCAAGCTTGATTGTTGTAGATCTCTTCTAGGGTAGATGATCTTAATGCTGATTCTATATCTGAGAGGGTAGAGTCTGATTTCAAGCTTCTTAGCATCACACCAATGTTTAGGAAGCATAGATAAGGCTAGATCTAGAGCTTACCATTAGGCTTGCTAAGAGATTAGAGGTCTTGTTTGGTTTGAGATGTATTGCTTAATGCCTGCTTGTGTAGATTCTTTACTGTGTGAGAACAAGTCTAGAATTGCATAGGTTTGATTGTTTCTTGACCATGAGAGTGGGAGAAACTTGTCTTAGATTAATATGTCTAGAGGTTAGCTCAAAGTTTGCTTGAGATTTGTTGACCAAGTTAGATAACCACAATGATTAGTCCATCCCATGAATCCATCCTCAGGACCTTCTTTGTTTATTGAAATCTTAGTCTTAATCCTGTTGCTTGCTTGTTGTTTGATTGGATTTAGCATTACTCTGTTTTTATTGCATTGCTCTGTTTCTGCGTCTAGTCTAGCTCGACCACCCACTCGACCTACACTCGGTCGAGTGCTGCTCGAGTTCATCCCCAGAACTCTGTGTCTATGATTTGTGTTTGTCTTGTTTCATTCCTGTTTCATTCCAGTTGCATACATTTAGTTTTCAGTTCATTAATTATCTTGCATTAGTTCATTAGTAGTAGTCTCTGTTTCTGTTCTTGCTTTATCACTGTTTCAATCATTCAGTTTCATTTGCATCTAGTTGTTAGTTCTTGTAGTTTATTTTCTGCATTTTACATTTTCTTCCTAGGATTGTTAGTGACAAACAATCTTTACATTTGTCTTAACTTAGATTCATATGCATATCTTAATTGTTCACAAACACTCATTTAGGATTGATACCTCTTGTACTGCAATAGCATAAGGGGAATTGAAACACCCATCCATCATTCCATTCATATCTCACCATTGCATACATCATTCACACACCACTACATAAATCTTGTTTCAATTTGGCGACGTTGCCCATTTGAGTGTGTTTTTGTGACATTTAGGATCCATATTAGTCTAA